>NW_022096550.1:0-24761 GCF_006542625.1 Nomascus leucogenys | reverse complement strand
ATACAGTATTTTCCAACTTCTGTTGGATTCAGTGTCTACACTCTCTTTTCTTTTTGGCATGTATTTTTTTTATTATTTTTAATTGACGAAAAGATGTATATTTATTGTGTACAATATGTTGACTTGAAATATGTATACATGGTGAAATGGCTAAATTAGCACACACATTACCTCACATGCTTTTCCTTTTTGTGATGATAACAATTAAAATCTACTCTCATGGCAATTTTCAAGAATAGAATGCATTATTATTAACTACAGTCACCATGTTGTACAATAGATCTCATGAACTTATTCCTTTCATCTAATTAAAATTTTGAATCCTTTGGCCAGCATATCCCTAACACTCCCCTCAGTGGTTTCTGCTGAGAAATCCACTGTTTATCTCATGGAGATTCTCATATGTGTGACTTGATGCTTTTCTCTTACTACTTTGTTTGGAAAGGATCTTTTTGCATTAAATCTGTTTGGACTTCTTTGAGCTTACTGGACTTGGATATCCATCTCTCTTTCAAGACTTAAGAAGTTTTCTGCTACTGTTTTATTTAAAAAGTTTTCCTCACTTTTCTCCCTCTTCTGGAATGCTCATGATACCAATATTTGTTCACTTAATAGTGTCTCATAAGTCCTGTAGGCTTTCTTCATTCTTTTTCATTCTTTTTTTATTCATCTGTCTATGTGATTTCAAAAGACTTTTCTTCAAGTTCAGAAACCTTTTCTTCTGCTTTGTTTGGTCTGTTGTTGAATTTCTCATTCAAATTATAAATTGTTTTTCTGATTTCATTGAATTGATTGTGTTCATTGTCTTGTATCTCACTGAGTTTTATTAAGTTTATTGTTTTGAATTCCTTTTCTGACATTTCATGTATTTCCTTATGACTGGGGTCTATTATTGTTTTCCTTTGGAGGTTACATATTTCCTTGCTTTTTCATGGTTGATATGTTCTTATGTTGATTTCTATGCATCTGGTGGTATAGTCAACTCTTCCAATTTTATGGAGTAGGTTTTATAGGAAAAGAATTATTCATGTAAATGGGTCTTAGGGTGTCACTTCAGTGAACTGCATTGGCATTGGTTCTAGGTGGATGCAGTGATGTGGTCTTCATGTAATATCTTCTGCTGTAATCCATTCAACTGATGGCATTTACATGTTTCTCAGTGGCCTAGATTGAGAGAATTTATGGCTGGTGGTGCATCTTTTCCAGGAGCAAGCTGGCTGGGCTGTTTCTCAGATTAGGGGTATGTGCAAACACACAGTGCATTGGCCAACTCAGGGTCTGGATCACTAGGGTTGGGACCATGGAGCTGTAACTCTGGCCAGGAACACAGGCACATCGTTGCTCAGCTGACCTGAAGGCATGCCTGCCAGGTGCAGCTTACAGGGAAGTTCTCAGGCCTGGGATGCATGTACAAGGCTGCTCAATTGGCCTGGGGGTATATTTGCAAGAAGCAGCCCACAGGGGTGTTTGCCAGTCCCAGAGTGTAGTCACACACTTCTTAGCTGGCCTGGTGTGTGTGTGTTGGGGGTGGTTGACAGGGCATTTCCTCCAGCTCAGGACACAGGCACACAGCTATTCAACCAGCCTGGGGACATGTCTGCTGGGGTTAGCCAATGGAATGAGCCAATTCCTCAGGTCCAGGACATAGATGCATGGCTGCTTGCCTATCCTGGGGATGTTTCTGTCAAGGGTGGCTCACACTGTTTTTTGTGGGCCCAGAATATGGACACAGGGCTGCTCAGCTGGCCTGGGAACGTGTCTTCTAGGGGCATCCCACAGAGTTGCTTATCAAGTCTGAGACATAGATTCAAGGCTGCTCACTGGCTCAAAGGCATGCCTGCCAAGGGTGGCCCATGGGGCTCTTTCTCAGGTCTGGGGTGTGGGCTTTTAGCTCTTGGATGATCCTAGGAACGTGCCCTCTTGGGGTGGCCTGCAGGACTGTTTCTCAAGCCCATATTGGAAGTGCAGGTCCATTGGGAAGTCCAGGGTCATGTCTTCAGGGGCTGGGGGCACTGCAGGGCTGTTTTTTAGGTCCTGTGAGTGAGCACATAGCCATTCCACTGAACTGAGGCTATGTCAGATACTCAGGGACTCAGGGGTCTCTCCTGCTTGAGGGAGGGCATGCAATGGTTTGGTCAGCTCAAGGGTAGGTTTGCTGTGGGTAGGACTGGCAGATTGTTCCTCTGGCTGGAAGTGCAGTGGCAGGGGCTGATTTCCCTGCTGTTCAAAACCACGTCACAGCCAGCACTGGGCCTAAGCTCCATAGTTGGTGTTGTGGTGTTCAGCCACCTCTGTGGGCTTGGCATAATGAAGTTGAAGCTCCAGTGCTAGAGAGGTGCAGTGGCTACTGGCTCCCAGAGCAGGGCACTCCAGAAGAAGTTCTGGTCTCAAGATGGTACTACGTTTTAGCAGCTTGGCTTACAAAGAGTGTGTGGGGAGTGGAAAGTACACACTTTGTGCTCCTAATCTGGGGCAGGGCAGCTATGTGAATTCCCAGCAGCCCTCCAAACTGGGCCCAAGGCTGTGAGGAACATGGAATTCTCCTGTAGTAAGAACTGTATATGTGTTTGTGGTGGCAATGAGGACTGTGGGGATCTTCTGCTTACCTTTTTCCCACAATAGGAAGTCCCTCTTGTCTCTGGGCTGATCTGATCTTGGTGAGGAGACACGGCTACAGAACCCAGGTGTCTTCATGCTACTCTCCTGGACTTCTAATCACCACATGTGCATCTCCACTCCCCCATTGCACTCTAGCACTCTCCCTTTGACAGTCCAGTCAAATCTTAGCTGTGTATTCATTGCTTTGGTCCTTTCTTGCAGGGGACACAAGCACCAGCTAGTCTAGTCAGCCATCTTGCTGATGTCACTCCTGTCTTTATGGTTTTCATTTGCATTTATTTGATGATTTTGTTGAGAATTTTTTCATATACCTTTTGGCCATTTCCTTTCCTTTCAGAAATGTATTTTCAGATCCTTTGCAATGGCTTTCAAATCTCCTCCTTTGGAAAAGAGTTTCATAAACTCTCTTCTCCCTTAACTTCTTCAGTTTCTTGTTTCTCTTGCCACACTATCAACTCCTCCTCCCTCCTTCTCTCATTTCTTAATTAGATTATTTGTTTCCTTGCTATTCAATTGTTTGAGTTCCTTATATATTTCAAGTACCAACCCCTTATTAGATGTACGGTTTACAAATATTTTCTTCCATTCTGTAGATGGTTTCTTCACTCTGTTGATTGTTTCCATGGCTATACAGAAGCTTTTCAGTTTGACATAATCTCATTTGTCTATTTTGCTTTTGTTGCCCATGTTTACACGTTCATATCCAAAAAATCATTGCCTAGACCAATGTCATGGAGCCTTTCTCTTATGCTTTCTTTTAATAGTTTTACAGTTTCAGGTCTTACATTTAAGTTTTAATCCATTTTGAGTTGATTTTTGTATATGGTGTGAGATAAGGATCTAACTTCATTTTTCTGCTTTTGGATATCCAGTTTTCCCAACACTATTTATTGAACAGACTATCCTTTCCACTATATGTTCTTGGCACCATTGTTGGAAATCAGCTGACCATAAATGTGGACTTTTTTTTAGGCCTCTCTATTCTATTCCATTGGTTTATATGTCTGTTTTTATGCCAGTACCAAACTGTTTTGATTACTACACCTTTGTAATAGATTTTGAAGTCAGGTAGTATGGTGCCTCTGTTCTTTTTGTTTGAGATTGCTTTGGTTATTTGGAGTCTGTTGTAATTCTATACAAATTTTAGGGGTTTTTTTGTGTTTCTGTGAGAAACGTAATCAGAATTTTGATAAGGATTGCATTAAATCCATAGTTTGCTTTGGGTAGCATAGAAATTTTTAACAATTTTGATTCTTTTAATCCATTAACATGTGATATCTTTTTATTTGTTTGTGTTATCTTTCATTTCTTTTATCAATGTTTTACAGTTTTTAGTGTACAGGCCTTTCACCTCCTTGGTTAAATTGTTTCCTAAGTATTTTATTTGTTGTAGCTATTGTAAGTGGGATTTAAAAATTTTTTAGATAGTTTGTTGTTAGTGTTTAGAGCTGCTACTGATTTTTGTATGTTGATTTTATAACTTGCAGCTTTATTGAATTCATACATTCGCTCTAACACGATTTTTGCAGAGCTTTGTTAATTTTTATATACAAGGTCATATTGTCTGCAAACAAGGACGGTTTAACTTCTTCCTTTCCAGTTTGGATGCCTTTTATTTCTTTTCTTACCTAATTGCCCTGGCTAGAGTTTAAATCGTTTTTCTTGCTTAGGTGCTATAGATTAAATTTTTATTATTTCATACTTTGCATTTTTTAACATGTATGCTTCTATTATTCAAGGTCCCAGATAGCTCACTCATATTCAGCTATTTGAAAAGATGTTAATAGAAGTATGTAGGTAGGCAACAACATGGACATAAACCATACAGGATAGTGCTGAAACTTAGGAGAAGGTACAGCAGGGTTATTACCTCCCTCTAGGCCTGGAAGGGCAGAAGAAGAAAGGGTACTGGAACTGAACAAACTTGGAGACAGAAGATTCTGTGTACCCTAACCTCACTCTCCTGCCTCCCTTTAATCTTCTGAGGAAGGCTCCATTGGCACATCACTGAGAAGCCAGAAGGGAAAAGTTGGATCTAGAGAGGCAAATTGAAGATACCCAGCACAATCTTTGACTTGAAGTTTTTCTAACAAAATTTATGATTGTTTGGTATTTCTCTCCTTATTGCAACAAAAATTTCAACACGGTTTAATGACTCATTGGAAACTGCCCACCCCTTCCTAGTATTGTAACTGTTTTTAAGAGTTTTGGTTGTAGCTGAACAAAAACTTGTAGTTATTTGAGGGGTCAATAATTACTTGCTGATACACTTTATCAGTTTCTGTGTTCAACATTGTTTTCTGTATCTCACATCTCTCCTCTGGGGTCACTTTTAATCTTGCTGAAATAGTCTCTAACAATTCTTTTAGCGAATGACAATGATTGGAAAATGCTCTTAGTATTTCCTTTGGCTGACTCTTGAATGATAGTTTGGCTAGTTATAAAATTTTAGGTTGACACTTTTTTCTCTAGGCAATTTGAGACTATTATTCCATTGTTTTCTAGCCCGTCTTGTCCCTGATGAGATGTCTGCTCACTCACAGTCTGTCTTTCCCTTGCAAGTAATCTGATTTTACTCTCTGGTAACTCTTAAGCTCTTCCCCTTTCTCTTTGATGATCTGCAGCTTCACTATGGTGTGCTTATGAGTGGATTTATCTTTATTGAGCCTACAGTCTATTCAGTGGGTACTCTTCTTCAATTCCAAGATTCTCAGATATTATCTCTTCAGATATTTGTTCTTAGCCATTCTCTCCATTCTCTTTTATTGGAAATTCTAAATCAGAAATATTGATTCTGTTTTACTTTGTCTTTGTTTTCTAATTTTTTTGCTTATGTTTTATGTAAGCTGTTTTTTTGCTTCCCCAAAGTCTTGGTCACATTGTCCCATCAAGTAAGGTAATATGGAGTGAATTCATATTCTGATTATTGAGTTCATTAGTAGTCTTTCTTAGCATTCAATTTAAATAGGTGTTTGAATTTTGGTTTTAAGAAAGTAAGAAGAAAGATTTTTGTTTACTTTTCTTTGTTTGTTCTCTCTATTCCTTGTTTTCTCCCACCCTGTCCCATGGTTGCCTCCCTCTAGCATCCTCTAGGACCATAGTCTAAAATAGAAGGCATGGAATTGCTGGTGCTCACAATATGCAGTGACACTCAGGATTAAATTAAGTCCCCAAGGCAATACCTAGCCATGAGGACTTGCCTTTATCTTCCTCTTCTTCCTAGGCTCATAAATGCCCAAGTCTCAGTAGCAAGCACAATTGTGTTTCAGAGTCCTTTGACAAAACAAGGAGTTTCATTCCACCTCCCGGCCTCCAGGCCCTGCTACCCCTCAAGAACCAAACACCCAGATGCCTCTGCCAATGAATCTCGCTGTGGCTTCAGCCTCCATCTCTCTGGGGAGTTTCTATTCTACTTCTGGTCTGTGAAAAAAAAAATTTTTTTTTGATTGAGACAGTCTTGCCCTGTCACTCAGGCTGGAGTGCAGTGGCGTGATCTCAGCTCACTGCAACCTCTGCCTCCCAGGTTCAAGTGATCCTCTCGCCTCAACCTCCTGAGTAGCTGGGACTACAGGCATGAGCCACCATGCCTGGCTAATTTTTGTATTTTTAGTAGAGATGAGGTTTCACCTTGTTGACCAAGCTCATCTTGAACTCCTGAGCTGAAGTGATCCATGGACATTGACCTCCCAAAGTTCTGGGATTATAGGTGTGAGCCACCATTCTATGTCTTGGTCTGTGAAAATTTCAATATTAAATATTTACCTTGGCTGTGTAATTTTTGGTTTCTGGTTTTTATGTTGCATCCATTACTATAATGTTATTGGGACAAAAAGAATAATTTAAGATGTTATTTACTGTGCCATATTTATTAACCATCTAAACTCTACCATCTTAATTTCACCCACTTTTAATCATAAGTCTTTGTCAATAAAGATTAAATGGAAGAAGCACCAAGGGATGTGCATCTATTTTTTCTGACTAATATGAAAAATATAAGCTCTAACATCTCTACTGACCACTTAGTAATTGCTATAACTTAATAAACTCCTTTTTCTGAAACTCTAGCATCCGTATATTGGCCAACTGAAGAATAGCCATTTCCACTGAGTGGTTTCACATTAACTGATTTTTTTTTAATTCAAGACATTTTTGGTTGTATGTGATAGAAACACAACTCTGTTGACTCCATTAAGTCTGAGAAGAGCAAAAATTTCACTGATTCTCAAAGCTGAAGGGAAAAGAGTTTTCTGCCTTTTATCTCCATTCCTCTCAATGTGTCAACTTTGTTCTATCAGAGCAGCTTCATTTTCACAAGAGTGGGAAAAATGGCTGCTGGAAACTGCTATGTCTTCTATCTCACAGCTTTACCAATAGAGATAAACTCAAGACTTGTTCTCTAGACCCAAATTTAGGGATTCTAGCTTTGCTTGATTCATCTTAGGTCAGTTGAGTTGGTCATCCCTGAGCCAACTAAAAGTAGTCTTGGATGTCGGATATCTAATAACATGGCGACACTCATTCAAACCACACGGATAAAATAGGGAGGGGGTTAAAGAAAGAAGCGAGTACTAGTTTTGGCAGGCAAAAGAATAGCTTTCCATCATGGCTTTCAAATAAACATTAAAGTAAATTCAGTGGAAACAAAGATTATATCAGTCAATGTTTGATTCAGGAAAGAGAAATCACTCTGAGTGAATTAAGAATTTAATATACTTTGGCAGGCCAAGGCGGGTGGATCACGAGGTCAGGAGATCGAGATCATCCCAACTAACACAGTGAAACCCCGTCTCTACTAAAAATACAAAAAAAAAATTAGCCAGGCGTGGTGGCGGGCACCTGTAGTCCCAGCTACTCGGGAGGCTGAGACAGAAGAATGGCGTGAACCTGGGAGGTGGAGCTTGCAGTGAGCTGAGACCATGTCACTGCACTCCAGCCTGGGCAACAGAGTGAGACTTCGTCTCAAAAAATAATAATAATAATAATTTAATATATGCAATTAGAAGCTTACAAAGTCATGAAACAGATGGAGTAACCGACATCAATGGAGCTGGCATTGAACTACTGACTTCAGGGACAAATACGACAATGAATTATATAAGTGCTAGGCAATCTAGACTAATCTAGGCAATCTAGGTAATGCACAAATTAACAAAGTATTATCAGAAACTCTATTTTCTTTCAAAAAATTAAGAAGAAACAAATGCAGCTAGGGAGTTACTCAGATAAAAATTATATTGAGTAATGTCTGGAATATTATCAATGACCTCTTGAATATTCAGAGTTATGTTTTGCATGTTCATTTGATTTGTGCGATGTATAATCCTGTTCCCTCAAAATAAGATCAACCATTTCCATTTTTTAATTTGCATCTTGTGTTTTTGGTGAATTACTTGCATCTTGCCTCTTTATCTTTGTATTTAAAATTAATTTATTACAGGATACTTGCAAGAATATAGAACAATAAAATTTTGTATAAAATCAACAAAGACTCAGTTGGATCAATGTAAGCTTCAAATTTGAGTTTTTAGAAAGCAAGGGGAAAACAAAAACATGACAAATTAGAAAAATTTTGTTATAGTAAATAATAATGCACAGGCGATCATTAAGGAAATCAAATATAGTCATTACCTGGACAACATAGTGAGTGCCTCCAAGAGAACTTGGAAATACAGATAATAAAAGTTTACTTCAGCTAACAGTAACAGAAGACTAGATAAGTCATTCCACCAGTCCAGCTAAAGGTATCTTCCTTTTTTTAGACATTAAACAAATTTTTTAATTGACAAAGAAAAATGGTATATATTTATCATGTACAACACGTTGTTTTGAAATATGTATACTTTGTAGAATCAACTTCCGTTTAATAAATAACAAAATGTAAAGAATTGCTAGGTCAAAAGTATTGAAAAGAATCAAGAGACTTTAGCTGTTTATATGGCACCTCTTTCTCTAGAAGCATTTGTCATAAAAAGGTAGCTATTCATGGACTGAACCACAATTGAGACAACATCCCAGAGCTGTAGGGTAATGTCAGAGAGTCCCCAGCCAGCCAAGGGTTGTGTCTAAGTCAGCATGACTGAACCAAGTTGAAATCAACTGGATGGGCAGATAATCTCAAGTCTTGGAACTGATTAAAGGAATCCTTGTTTCTAGTGCCCCCTAAAAGGAAAAAAAAAAAAAAACACCTTTCCAGAGGAAGATAATGTTATCTTTTCCCTCAAAATATTTTTCAGATAACTTCATCACTTGTGTCTTCAGTCAGTAACATACTATGATAGACTACTGGAATATTTTCAGTAATTATAGCAGAATGGGCTGGGGAAGAGTATGGAGAAGCATACACCAGCTTCAAAGTCTTCCTCTTGGACGTGAAACACATCACTACCACCCACACTACATTGCCTAAGGTAAATCTCATAACCGCACTTGAGCTTGATAGAGTTAGGAAATGCAATTTCTCCAATAAAGTAGAAACCCAGAAACGGGTAAGCAGTCATGCAATTTTTCAGGGCCTGCCAAATATTTATTTTCCTCTTCTTTCTCAGTGCACTGCTGGTGGGAATGTAAACTAGTATAGCCACTATGGAAAGCAGTGTGGAGATTTCTTAAAGAACTAAAAGTGGAGCTGCCATTACATCCAGCAATCCCACTACTGGGTATCTACCCAGAGGAAAAGAAGTCATCATTCTAAAAAGATACTTGCACACACATGTTTATAGCAGCACAATTTACAATTGCAAAATCGCGGAACCAACCCAAATGCCCATCAATCAATGAGTGGATAAAGAAACTGTGATATATATATATATATATATATATATATATATATATATGATATAATACTATGAAGCCATAAAAAGAAATGAATTAACAGCATTTGCAGTGACCTGGATGAGACTGGAGATGATTACCCTAAGTGAAGTAACTGAGGAATGGAAAACCAAACATTGTGTGTTTTCACGGATATGTGAGAGCTAAGCCACGAGGACGCAAAGGCATAAGAATGATACAATGGACTTTGGGGACTTAGGAGAAAGAGTGGGAGGGGAACACGGGATAAAAGATGACAAATATGGTGCAGTGTATACTGCTCCAGTGATGGGTGCACCAAAATCTCACAAATAACCACTAAAGAACTGACTCATGTAACCAAATGCCACCTGTACCTCAATAAACTGTGGAGAAAGAAATTTTTTTTTTTTAAAAAAAGAAGTACTAGTGGAAGTGCTTATTAAGCTGGATAAGAAAACAATAATGCAAATAGATTTGGGGATATAATTTTCATGCCATGACTTCAGAAATAGAAGTTGCAAAGTAAAAACCCCTATTCATTTCTGGGAAGCCTATTACCACTATTATCCTGGTATATGGATTGGCAAACATCTTTGTTCTCAGACCTACAGTGTTTAGAATATAAGGGACAATGATTACTAAATCAAGCATCCAAAGAATCCAAGTGTATCTTATTTAGTGAATGAGAGTTTTAAAACACATCCATTTTAAGGAGGAAATGGGGATTGAATCAAAATAGAGAGAAACAAGTTCTTATTGCATGAGGACAGAGCTCCATAATTATTCCCTGAACTTTTTTTCTTAACTGAAATTGATGAGCTCACCAAATATTATCACTGCCAAGAATATTTTCTTATGTAATTGGAAAGAAGATCTGAGGCTGAGAAATGAAAAAAAGTTATTTTCTAGAATCTATTTCTAGAAACATTTTTGATAACCCAAACGAAAAGTAGCAGATTGGACTTTTTGCTTCAGACTCCTTATTTCTTCTTTAAGAGAATTACATTTACTCCAAGGAATCCAATAGAGCAAACAAGATTCCACACCTCTGTGTAGTTTAGGTTACATGGAATTTTTTTTCTTTTTAAGATGGAGTCTCACTCTGCTGCCAAGCTGGAGCACAGGACTGATATCAGCACTACATTTCACATTGTTATTAATATGACAAGCTTCCTATATTCCAGTCTTACCTGATGGGCCCTGGCAAAGAGGACTCCTGGACATTTTTTTTTTTTTTTTTGAGACGGAGTCTCGCTCTGTCACCCAGGCTGGAGTGCCAGTGGCACGATCTCGGCTCACTGCAACCTCCGTCTCCTGGGTTCAAGCAGTTCTCCTGCCTCAGCCTCCCGAGTAGCTGGGACTATAGGCGCACATAACCACGCCTAGATAATTTTTGTATTTTTAGTACAGACAGGGTTTCACCATGTTGGCCAGGATGGTCTTGATCTCTTGACCTCGTGATCCACCCGCCTCAGCCTCCTGAAGTGCTGGGATTATAGGTGTGAGCCACTGTGTCCGGCCTATTGTTTTTGGTACTGTGCTAAGACCTATAATAGGCGAGCTTGGTCGCCTATTACATGAATTTACATGAACATCTCATGTAATTTACTGAATACTGTACTGAAAGTGAAAAACAGAATGGTTGTGTGTTTGCTTGAAGTACCATTTCTGCTAAATGCATATCAGTTTCATGCCATCATAAAGTAGGAAAGTCATTAAGTCAAACCAACATAAGTCAGGGGCTATCTGTATTTAAAATATTGTATTGCTGATATAGTTTGGCTGTGTCCTGCCCAAATCTCATCTTGAATCGTAATTCCCATAATCCCCACATGTTGTGGGAGGGACCCAGTGGATTCAATCACAGGGGTGGTTTCACCCATGCGGTTCTCGTGATAGTGAGTGAGTTCTCATGAGATCTGATGGTTTTATAAGCATCTGGCATTTCCCTGCTTATACTTCTTCTTGCCACCTTGTGAAGAAGGTGCTTTGCTTCCCCTTAGCCTTCTGCCATGATTGTAAGTTTCCTGAGGCCTTCCCAGCCGTGGTGAACTGTGAGTTGATTAAATCTCTTTCCTTTATAAATTACCCAGTCTCGGGTATCTCTTCATAGCAGCATGAGAACAGACTAGAACAATGGCTGACCCCTTTTATAAGGGCTATAGATTTTTAAAAATTGTGAACTTAAGCATTCAGAAAGGAAAAAATCTAGAGAAAAAATCATATTATCAACCTAAATAAGAAGAGTTGTTAGTTGATGTAGATATTAGAGATGTTCCATGGAATGATTCATAATATTAAAACATTTTTTTACCATTTCAATGGACTCCCTAAATTGGAGAAGGAGAAAGATTCTTTAATGAAAAGATCACTAAATTTAGGAAATTGGGCCAAGGATGGCAAATTAGGTTCATCTGCTATGACAGATCAAATAAGTTGGAAGTGGATGACGTGACAGCTCTTTGGGGAAAGCTTATGGGGCTACGTTCCAATTAGCTGGGAAAGAGTATTGGCATGTGCCTGCCATGATGGGAGGAAAGAGTGGGAGCTGGTGAGACCCAGGTTGCCCTTCCTCTGTGCCTTTGGCCATGAAGATTAGCCAACAAGAATGCCAACTGTTCTCTCCAGGAAAATGGCTGGAGTTTTGTAAGACTCCTCATCCATGAGGGTTCTTCTGGGATGCAGAAAGGCATAATATCAGGAAGTGTGCAGAAGTCTTCCAGTTCATGTATTCCTCCTCTCCTTCTTGTCCCTGTGCCAGTGCATAATCTTAGAGGAAAAAATATCGTTGATATGTGGTTGATTTACCATGGGCTTATGCCCCAATATACTCATCATTAAGTTGAAAATACTGTACATCAAAAGTGCATATAGTACATTTAACCTACCAGACATCACAGCTTAGCCCAGCCTTCCTTAAACATGCCCGGAACACTTATGTTAGCCTACACCTGGACAAAATCATCTCACACAAATTCTATTTTATAGTAAATTATAGAATATCTCATGTAATTTACTGAATTCTGTACTGAAAGTGAAAAACAGAATGGTTGTTTGTTTTCTTGAAGTACAATTTCTGCTAAATGCATATCAGTTTCATGCCATCATAAAGCAGGAAAGTCATTAAGTCAAACCAACATAAGTCAGGGGCTATCTGTATTTAAAAGAATGAATGGGAGCTCTGAAGAAGGGAAATTACAGTACTATCTCTGGGATGCGCCTCCAGTTAGAGGGTGGATAGAGCAGGAAATTCCAAAAAGGGAGCCTGAGGAAAAGCTGCCAATTATGTGGAAGGAAATCAAGGAGAGGAGTATAAAAAACCAACTCAGAAGAAGTGATGTAGAGAAATAAAGTTATAGTGGAAGGAAGGGCAAAGTTAGAAGACTGACTCTAGTTCCTTCAGATACGAGGTACAAAACATTGTTAACATTTGTGTAGAAATGGTTTCAGTTGAAAGAGATAGAAGTAAGCTGAAAGTGGAGATCTAATCAGAGCTTTTGAGAAAGCCAAAAAGATATGGGATTCAGAGCCCAAATGAAAGAGTAGAGGCATTGCACTTTTTTAAATTTAATTTTAATTTTGAGTTCCAGGATACGGTGCAGGATGTGCAGCTTTGTTACATAGGTAAACGTGGGCGTGGGCATTCCACTTTTATAAAAATGATCTTTCTCCCTCTAGAGAGAAGGACACGGATTTAAATGCAGGTAGAGTTCTGGACTTGGAAGTGTAAAGATGAAGAGACTCCTCACTGACAATTGCTATATTTAAATGAAATAGGAGGCAAAGTTAAGAGTAGGGATGAAAGTATAGGAAGGAGAAATGAGAAGTTTGAGGAGAAAGGAAAAGGCAGAAAATAGTTTACTAAAAGAGTGAGAAAAGCAACTTGCAAGACAAATGCAGGTAAGTTGTCAGTCAGGGTTGAGTGGCCCCTTGGAGTTTTATACGATTTCTTTAAAGGGAAGCCACGAGTCTGCCTGGCTGCATCACTCTCCTCCTGCAATGTTCAGCTGTCTGTATGTAAGCACTGAAATGTGCTTGGATGGTTGAGTCATAACAGACTGGGGTTTTACCAGGCCAAAAAACATGACAGAAGGAGAGAAAATAAGGTGTTAAAATTTAGTAATAAGTTATTAAATGTCTAATAGAATAGGAGGTCAGTAGACCACAGCAGTGAGGAAAAGAAGAGAATGATTGCTGTGAGCCATGACTGTATGCTCATCAGATCAGCTCTGCACTTGCTCTGTGCGCCACTGAGTCCCCCATGGAACACCTCACAAAGCTCCCTTGCACCCTGGTTTCTGGTGGGGTTCAGCCAATGGGGAGCCTTTTGGGAGACTGAAGGGAGGAAGGTCTGGTTACTTATTCCCCAGGTTGCGTCAAATTGTTCCGTGGCTCCAGGTCATTGAATGCTCAAGGCAGCTGATGTGATTTGGCACTGTGCCCCCACCCAAATCTCATCTTGAATTATAGTTCCCATAATTCCCACGTATTGTGGGAGGGACCTGGTGGGAGATAATTGAATCATGGGGGCAGTTTCTCCCATACTGTTCTCATAGTAGTGAATAAGTCTCACAGGATCTGATGGGTTTGTAAGGGGTTTCGTCTTTTGCTTGGCTCTCATTTCTCTCTTGTCTGCCGCTATGTAAGAGGCACCTTTTATCTTCTGCCATGATTATGAGACCTCCCCAGTCATGTGGAACTGTGATTCCATTAAACCTCTTTCTCTTTATAAATTATCCAGTCTCGGGTATGTTTTTATCAGCAGCATGAAAACGGACTGATACGGCAGCCAATTCTGCATAGGTCCCTTACTCTAGGTTTTGATAACAACTCCCTAATGCCTCCCTTGAGGTGACCACTCTTACTAGTTCCAGGTTCCTGCACTATTCCTCGTAGTTTCTCTATAGCCTACTTGTATCTGTGTAAATGCTCCTTTTTTAAACCCCTCTTTGAATTTTCCTACTTTGAGTGTGCCATCTGTTTCATAGCTGGGACTCTGACTGATACCATGATAGAATCAATCAGATGCTATAAGCGTGAAATTTTTTAAAAGAAAAAGAGAAAGAGGGAGGGAGACAGCCTAATCGTTCAGAAGTGGCGATGAGAATTAAGAAGTGGAAAAAATGCCTCCAGTTGAAAGCCTTCAGGGGAAGTTGTATGCTGAGATACCAGCCAGATTTCTGTTAGAGGCCCTGCTTGGAAGGAATAGTGAAAAAAAGATTTGAGGATGGAGGGGAAAATGGGAGGAAATGAAGGAAGGCTTTTAGACTGCAGAAACAGACCACAGAGCTATTCCAGTGGACGCACCCTTCTTCATACAAAGGAAGAATGACCACGAAGGCTCTGCAGAGATCATCAGGGCTGCCTCCTCCTATTTCAAAGGGTGGGAGTTGGGGGAATCCTCTCAGTTTCTATTTCAACAGGTCAGACTGTGGCCACCTGGAGCCTTGAGGGAGGGGCTGCCGGAAGTCTTGGAGCACAACCCCCACCCTGCCCCCTGGCAGAGCTGAGGAGGCAGGATAGCAGCTCCAGTGGGTCCTGTGGGTTGGGAAGGCAGAGCATCAAACCACAAGAGTATCCTCCATCTAAAGGTGCAGTGCGGTCCTGGCAGAGTGGCTCACACCTGTAATCCCAGCACTTTGGGAGGCTGAGGCAGGTGGATCACCTGATGTCAGGAGTTCGAGACCAGCCTGACCAACATGGTGAAACCCTAGCTATACTAAAATTACAAAAAATTAGCTGGGCGTGGTGGTGGGCACCTGTAATCCCAGCTACTTGGGAGGCTGAGGCAGGAGAATCACTTGAACCTGGGAGGAGGAGGTTGCGGTGAGCCAAGATGGCACCACTGCACTCCAGCCCAGGTGACAGTGCGAGACTCCGTCTCAAAAAAAAAAAAAAAAAAATGCAGTGGATTTTGCCTTGCTAGGTTTTTGACTTGCTTGGGACCCATCACCATCTACTTCACTATTTATCTCCTTTTGAATGGAAATGTCTAACCCTATGCCTTCTCCACAATTATATTTTGGAAACACAAAACATATCCAGGTTCACGGTTTCACAGCTGGAGATGAATTTTGCTTCAGGATGAATTGTACCTCAAGTCTCACCTATATCTGATTTCAATGATATTTAGGTGAGACTTTGGATTTCAGACTTTAGAGTTAATGCTGGAACAAGTTCAGACTTTGGGGTTGTTGGGATGGAATGAATGTACTCTGCATGCAAGAATGACATGAATTAGAGGGGGGAGACAGGGGCCTAATGTTATGCACTGAATGTTTTTCAAAATGTATGTGTTCAAAATAATGTTTTTTAAATTTATATGTTGAAGTCCTAATCCCCAATGTGATAGTATATGAAGGTAAGGCCTTTGGGAGGTAATTGGGCTTAGATAAGATCATGAGGATGAAGCTTCATGATGGCGTTAGTGACCATGTAAGAGGAAGAGGCTGGAGCTCGCTCTTGCTCCACCATGTGAGGATACAGCGAGAAAGCAACCATGAGCAAGCCAGGAAGGGAGCCCTCACCAGGGACCAAATCTGCCAGCACCTTCATCTCGGACTTCTCAAACTCCAGAACTTGTGAGAAATAAATGTCTGCTGTTTCAGAGACCCAGTCAATGGTTTGTTATAGCAACTTGAGCTGGCTGAGACAAAGAGGATTTGGCCAGTCACAGAGCAGGAATTCTAGAAGGAACGGTGACGGAGTTTGAGGTGATGGCGAAGGTTGTGGGATTGGGACACATTAGGGGTATACAGAGAGGAACATAAATGGAAGTTCAAGTGGTAGCAAATGTTCTCAGAGGTTTGGACTTCTGGGGATAACCAAAGCAAACTGTGAATTGAGGCATACTATGGGTAGTCATGATTATGTCTTAAAGGCAGATTAGCTTTGGGCTCTAGCATTCCATTATTCTCCCAAACGTTTCTATTGTTGATATTGCTACTGGTTGCTCAGGTCATAAGCAGTTATTCTGGCAGACAACAGAGCAGGACCACTCTTGAAGGCTTTGATCAGTGTTCTAGCTATAAACAAAGGGCTAATGCAAAGATAATTTGACAAATGATGAAAGCTTATTAAGATGGAAGAGACTAGCGTGTATTTAAAAAGCTGATGGGAAAGAGATCAAGGCGAAGCAAGGGGTTGAAGACACAGAAGAAAGAGAAGGTAATGACTGAGAAGTCCCCGAGCCAGCTGGACAAGATGGAATCCTGAACATAAGTGATGAGATGGGTCTCTTCCATTCTGACAAGAGGTAGGTAAAATTGATCAGTATAGCAGAGGCTTGAATCTGCACAGGTGGTTGTATGCATGAGGGGTAATGCTATAGACTATTACTCAACACTGGGGTGCAATTTCACATTGCTTTAATGTCTCCACATTCAATTTCATCTGGCTTGGCATCCAAATGGCAGATTGACACAAAGTCCATTTTTAAATTCTTGGGGATTCTCCCACTTCCCATTAGATATTCAAAGAGAAGGAATATCTTCCATGTCCCAGAGGTGGCTTCCTCCAAATGTGCACTCCTAAGAAGGGAAATGTCTTGATGTCGCTGAGCTCCCACAGGTGCTAGTGCCCCTTCTTTCTCTGATTTTGCAACCTGCCCTCCCAATCACAACAAAATAGGGCTGTCACCAGCTGCAGGCTCAGACCAGTCAGGTTCTTTGATGGCTCGTGTCTCCGCCTCCCCTTCTACACAGGACCTGCATCCGGCACCCTAGTCACAGCACTAGGCACGGTGCTCGGCATTATTGTGCCAAAACATGCATGTCACCTGCCCATAACAAAATCCACACCCACCTAGCCCTTTCTCCCAGAATTTGGGGATAATCACAGGGTTTACTGCTTTTTGTTTCAACCCCTGAAACACCAACTTTTTCTCTCTAAAAGTACACGTTTGCCCAAGACAAGACCCTGGACTTTTGAGACATAAAGAAATTTTTTTCTCTTCTCTAAGAGAAAGTAAGACTTAGATACAAAAAACACAAGGGCTTTTATCCCCTGTCTGAGAAGGGGTTGAACAGAAAAATCTCCATCATTCCACATGGATGAATAAACCAGCTCTCCACATACCCAACAGCAAAAAAGAACGTTTTTTGGCTGAAGGAGGAAAGAAACTGATAGCACTATCTTTAGCAGGTCACCCCCACTACTTGTCTTAATTCAAGTTGCCACGTTACCAATGGGTGACGTTGAACCTAGATCACTGGTACGTAAAGTCCAAGAGGCTGTGGGCTAAGTTTGCACACCTGAGACAGGCAGCTCACATACCTGTGTGTCTTGTATATATGTGTAATGAATGATGGTGACTCTGCCCCATGGAAAGAAGTGTCTGAGGCAGAGGCAGCCAGGGATTGTATCCGATTTCCAGGTCACCAGGTCGTTTAGAGAAGGGACATGGAGGTAGGGAGGCCCATGCCCAACTCTGGGGACAAAGGAGACAGTACTGGGGCAGCTGGTCTGCCTGTGCTTCAACAGTGACACCATGTGGCAGCAATGGCTACAGGGACGGCAGACAACTTTTAAACTTCTGGCTTCCTCTGTGCAAGGTGATTGACACGTCATCTGGGATAGCCTGAGATTCTTGACCTGTCATGTGGAGTGTGTGTGTGTGTGTGTGCGCGTGTGTATGTGGTGTCCGCGCATGTATGTATGCTTCAGGTGTGAAAATTTATAGAAGTAAAATGCCAGGGGTAAGAAAACAAAAAGATCAAAGATTGTAAGAGAAGGGCCCGATTCCTTTGATTTGGAGAATAATAGAGATTTAGCTGTTTTGTGCCGCTGGTGGAACAGGGCATACTGGCTGCAGCTCTAAGACGGACCTTCCTTCACAATACCCGTTTACACTCAGTAGCCCCACTGGAGTTACAGAGGGAAATTTCCTAAGTCAGAACAGGGACATACGCCACAGAGGAAAAGGTGCGGATTTTTGACGTGAAGTAGACTTCGGTTTAAATCTCACTTCTTCCACTGATTAATTGTGTGACTTAGGACATGCTCTCTTAACAATATGAGCCTCAGTTTCTATATCTACCAATGGAGGTGAGATATGGGATCAATGTCATAATTACAGTCATCAAGTGTTACCACAGTGAGAAATTTCACATCCTTTCTCCTCTTCTCAGGATATGTTGAATTGTTGATTTGGCTGTCAGCGTAAAAGTTTACAGCCAAGGTTACAACTGGCTTCATCCCTGAAAGTTTATAACAATGACAAATTTGGAATAAATTACATGAAAGGGAAATAAATCAATATGATGAATTCATATTCAGAAATACTATGCAGGCATTAAAAATAAAGCCTTCAGCACATTTCAATGACATTAGAAAGCATTGACAGAATATCAAGTAAAAAAGGCCACACATCAAGCCCCACATCATGTGTAATTTAACCAGGATCATATTTACATATATTCATATCGTATTCATAGCCAAATATATGCCTTATATATGGAATTCAAAGGGCATTGAAATAGTTGCTTAAAGGAGATATAAAAATCTTAATAACTCCGCTGGGCGCAGTGGCTCATGCCTGTAATCTCAGCACTTTGGGAGGCCAAGGCAGGCAGATCACCTGAGGTCAGGAGTTCGAGACTAGCCTGGCCAACATGGTGAAACCCCGTCTCTAATAAAAATACAAAAATTAGCCAGGACCTGTGGCATGCCCCTGTAGTCCCGGCTACTCAGGAGGCTGAGGCTGCAGAATCACTTGAATCCAGGAGGTGGAGGTTGCAGTGAAACGAGATCATGCCACTGCACTCCAGCCTGGGCGACGGAACAAGACCACGTCTCAGAAAAATGAAAAAATAAAAAATCTTAGTAACTCATCTCTCTAGTTCATGGGGTTCTAATTTGGGGGGAGAAACATCTTCAGATTTTATAGTCATAAAGTAAAGCCTTTTAAAAATGAAACGAAATAGAAGCACTGCTTTATGGCTTTTCTGTGTAATTTCAGCTACTGTTCTGTGAGATTGGGGCTTCAACTTCTCTTTCTTATGTCCCCACACTTTAGATAAATGTCCAGAGAAAGAGGTTGGGTCTGTGAAAGAAGGAGGGAAGGCGAGGTAGGACACAGCCTTTCAGCCTGTCAGCCACATTCTAGTTGTTCTTGGCCATGTACTAAGGGATGTCACCCTGGGTCTGAAACTTGCAAACTTCTATTTCTTCCCTTGAATTTTATTCACTGGGGACCCTGAATGATGCCAAATCTGAGAGGGCTAAGACTCATCCCCTTCCGTGGCAAGTAAGCTGTTATGTTGGTAATAGCTAAATATGAGTATTTATTTAAAATAGTAGTAATAATAAAACATGATCCACCTTTCTCAGAACTTTCTTCTTCTGCCCCCAAAGTAACCCTTTTGCAGCTCTAGACGAACATACGTGCCCCTCTCTCCAAGCACCTGTTTGATGTCCCCTAGAATTTTTGATGGTAAGCTGGCAGTGAGGCAAGCAGAGTTACTTTAGGAAAATTAATCTACTGCAGTTAATTCACTTTTTTGTTCACTGGCGAGCACTTCCTAAATATCTTCTTTGTGCCAGGCACGATGCTGTGGAATGAGGATCCAAACGTGAATAGTTGGAGTTCGCAGACTGTTGCAGACCACTTGACCATTAGCTTGATGAATATTGTGGCGGAGGTCCATGCAGAATACCGTGGGACCCCAGAGGGCAAGCAAGGATCTGCACAGGAAATACAGAAACGTGGCGGTGAAGGAGCTTACATGGGTATGGAAGAAGGCTTTGAAGCCTCTCCCATGATTGGGCAACTCTGTTTTATGAGCTACGGGTCCCCAGAGCAGAAGCTGGAATCTCACTTTCCCCACCTCCATCGCAGCTACAACAGGCACGAGGTACGGGCTCCTCCAATCAGACACACCTGCTCAACAGGCCGGTTCGGAGAATTTGGAGGAGGGTCTGACAAGGTGACTCCAGGGAAGGGGGGCAGAGGACCCCACACTCAGCAGCCACCGTAGGGGTAGTAATCCTGAGCACTCACCCTAAGCGGCAGAAGCTGGGGGCTTTATGGGACAGACGCACACCACCTCCATCATGCTCTTGTGAAATTCTCAGAAACCCCAAGACCTGTGAACTATCCCTAGATAAACTCCTTTTCTTCTTAAACCAAAAATAAAATAAAAATGCTTTCTTAATGTTACGGCAAAAACATTTGGCTTTTTACTTTTTAATGCCAGATTTCAGGGTCCTCAAATAAATATTTCCACCTAGAGATTAAGAAAGAGGTAAAATGACATTATTAACCTGAAAAACTCAGTTCCGTTTACATCAAATACATATTTTAACCTCTTTAAATCAATGGCTATCCAACTTTTTAAAGGGCAGAGGACTTTTCAGTTGAATTCGATGAAATCTATAAACCACACGCATTAATATGTAAACGGGTAACAGCAGATTTGCTGGTTGCTCTGGGACTGATGCAGGTGTGGCCTCCATTCTCCATTTCAAGGCGATTCTGTGGCTCTGCACAATACAGTTAAACATCGCTTCATTAACTGAATGGTTCACAATATTTTCACCACCAAGAGTTCTTTATTATTCTTTCCCAAAGTTTCTAATACTTCCTCCTATGCCATCAAAAGTGAATTAACCGATCTAGACTTTCTACATATAATTTCCTTTAATCTTCTCAAAATTCTTATTAGGTTGATACCAATGTATCCATTTGTAGACTTTTTTTGTTCACTTGCAAACACTGCTGTCTTTGGGCTTTACTCGAGACATGAGCATCTCGAAGCTGTTGTCAAGGACGCAAAAGCAGCCTGAGCAGGTGTTGGTCTAGGTCCTCAGACGGTTGCCTGTTCTGGTCCGTTGGACAGGGCTGGAACCAGTGCATTCTTGGTCCCTGCTGGAAGGTCTTGGATAAAACCAGATCTACAGCTCGGGTGGATATAATTGGCAGGCAGCTCCTCTCCACCAAATAACTGAGGCAGAAGGACCCACAGATGCCGCAATGCCTGAGCCACACTGGCCTGCTGCACCCTCCAATTCCTAACAATACTTAAAACATTTGGTATTCTTGCAGGCAGCCTGTCCAACAGATATAATCCAAGCCACTAAGTTATCTGAAATAATCTTGTAGCCACATTAACGAAAATAAAATAAACAGGTGAAAGTAATTTTAATACAGTTTATTTAACCCCATATAGCCAATATATTTTCAACATGTAATTGATATAAAAATATGATTAATGTTATATTTTGTATCTTTTTAAATACTACTTCTTGGAAGCCTGGAGGGCATGTCACACTCACAATACATCACTCAGTCAGCCACACTTCAAGGACTCAAGAGACACGTGTGGCTGGTGACTACTGAATTGGATGGTACAGTCAGGGCTTCCGATTCACTTGCCTTTGAATTGTTATTTATTTATAATACCTCATGAAATGATAGGAAGACGGAAATGAAGACAGACTGTATTACCCAAAACATTTGCCTTTTACCATAACAGGATAAACAACGCTTCCAAACTGGCCCATGTTTGAGTCAGTGCATAGGAATGCCTATAGCTCTATGATTTTCATATTTTTCCACAAAAACACACAGAAAATACAGTTTTCTTAATATAAAATGATAGAATGCTTCTAATGCTAACTAATTTTTCTTTTTAGCAAGTATTCAAGTGTATGATAGAACATATTGATTTAATTAATTTTACGTAAGCTCTCTATATTCTGTCTAGCCTTGAAGGCATCATAGTAAATGCAACTGTACTTCAAAAAATTGAGAAATCAATAAATATGTTCTGCAAGGTGCTGCTGTCAGATTCAATTAATGAATTATTGTCCTGGAACTTATAAAGTTTATTTCCAGGTTTTATAGGAAGTCAGTGTAAAAAAATTAAAAAGTTATCCATTTTATTATTTTCCTAAATTAGAAATAACCACAATCCACCTCTAAGCTTCATCCAAGGGCTCACTTCTGCATGAAGCCATCCTTCTGCAGGCTCTGAAGTATTGTAGAAATTATCCTTTTTTTATTTTTATTTGACCCCACTTCTCATTTTAGAATCTGTAGTTCTACTTCGACAGTCTCTCCAACTATTTCTACAAATTACAATGGGGTGTCTCACATGCATTTCTGAACAAGAACTCTCCTTTAACTTGTTCAACATGTTTCTTTTTTTCTTATATTCAGATAGAAGATAAAAATGTCTTACAGTTATTTTCATGATGCCTACAAAGCACTAGCTAGGTATGCTACCACTGTGCCAGGTGCCATCTTCTACTGGTGCTGTTACTTTCGAGTGAGTCTTTCCCAAGATGAGACACTGTACCAAAGCCACATTGCACTGATGACACCTCTATTGCGATGGGAAAAAAAATTACTCCTTTTTTTGTCTTATGTCCCACTCCTTCCTACCAAAAGACATGTGTATATTTTTAAAAACTACTGTTTTTTTAATTGCCATCGTCTTCCCATTCTAAGAGAGAATGTTTGATGGGAACATTTTTGAAGTGTGGGGTATATGGGAAATACCTTAATGGGCATTTTTATTATACAAAGTAGTATCCAGAGCCTGGTATAGAAAGAGGAGTTTAGGATAAAGAAGAGTCAAATTACTTTGCAAGGTAATAGGAAAGGTTGCCTTGCTGGTGGTCAGGATGGCATTTGGGGAAATGATTTATATCGGTCAACTGATTTATCTACTATTTGTCAGAAGCCAATCAAAGACTGAAAGAAGACTTGTGAGGGGTTGGACCTGGAAAGAGAAGAACTGAAGAGGTTCTAACAGCATGATGACACGCAGGAAGTGGGGAAGGGTGATCATGATGCCGTAGACACTGGAGGAGGTTTCAAAATAGGGGCTATAAAATTAGAATCCTCATTAGGAATTTTGCAAGAAGCCAGAAAGAAGGAAACATGTATCCAAAAATGGAAAACATTTCTAGGAGATAGCGTGTTGTTGCTTCTGGCTGCTTTTAACAGATTAGATAGACAAACCTTCTTAGATATGACACCAAAAGCAAAAGAAAAGAAAAAAAAAAAAAGAAAAAATTTTAAACTTTTGGCCTTAAAGGATACCCTCAAGAAAGTGAAGATACAACCCATGGAATGGGATAAAATATTTGCAAATCTTCTGCTAAGGGTCTAGTATCCAGAATACAGAAATATAAAAAGCTATTACAACTTAACAACAAAAAGGCAAACAACTCAGTTATAAAATTAGCAAAGGACTTGAATAGACAAAGCTCCAAAGAAGGTATACAACTAACCAATAAGCACATGAAAAGATGAGCAAGATCCTTAGTCATTAAGGAAATGCACATTAAAACCATAATGAGATACCACTTCACACCCACTGGGATGGTTGTTAACAAGAGTAATTCAGGAATAAGTGTTGGTGAGAATGTGGAGAAACTGGAAGCCTCATACATTTCTGGTGAAAATGTAAAATGGTGCAGCCATTTTAGAAAACAGTCTGGGCCTTGTAATCCCAGCACTTTGGGAGGCTGAGGCAGGCGGATCACGAGGTCAGGAGATCAAGACCACGGTGAAACCACGTCTCTACTAAAAATACAAAAAAATTAGCCGGGCGTGGTGGCGGGCGCCTGTAGTCCCAGCTACTCGGAGAGGCTGAGGCAGGAGAATGGCGGGAACCCGGGAGGTGGAGCTTGCAGTGAGCCGAGATCGGGCCACTGCACTCCAGCCTGGGTGACAGAGCAAGACTCCGTCTCAGAAAAAAAAAAAAAGAGAAAACAGTCTGGGCTGGGTGCAGTGGCTCATGCCTGTAATCCCAGCACTCCGGGAGGCCAAAGCGGATGGATCACCTGAGGTCAGGGGTTCGAGACCAGCCTGGCCAACCTGGTGAAACCCCATTTCTACTAAAAATGTAAAAATTAGCCAGGCATGGTAGTGGGCACCTGTAATCCCAGCTACTTGGGAGGCTGAGGCAGGATAATCACTTGAACCTGGGAGGCAGAGGTTGCAGTGAGCTGAGATCGTGCCACTGCACTCCAACCTGGGCAACAAGAGTGAGACTCCATCTCAAAAAAAAAAAAAAGAAAAAAGGGAAAACAGTCTGGCAGTTCCTCAGATGGTTAGATATAGAGTTGTCATGTGACCCAGCAATTCTACTCTTAGATAGGATAGAGAGATAGATAGATAGATAGATAGATAGATAGATAGATAGATAATGGATAGATAGATAAATAGATGATAGTATATACGTATATTATATATACATATAGAGAGAGAGACATGGAGATATCTATATATATATAGATAGAAAGATATATATATATCTACCTAAGAGTGGATATCTATATATATAAATACATATATCCAAAAGATATGAAGACATATGTCATCACAAAAACTTGTACAT
>NW_022096549.1:0-44626 GCF_006542625.1 Nomascus leucogenys | reverse complement strand
GTGAAACTTCTTTCTGTTCTGTGCATTCAACTAACAGAGTTTAACCTTAATTTTGATTGAGCAGTTCTGAAACACTCTTTCTGTAGAAAATGCAATGGACATTCAGGGCGCTATGAGGCCTATAGTGGAAAAGGAAATTTTCAAATAAAACTACACAGAAGATCTGTGAAACTTCTTACTGTTCTGTGCATTCAACTAACAGAGTTGAACCTCAGTTTTGATTGAGCAGTTCTGAAACACTCTTTCTGTAGAAAATACAAGTGGACATTCAAGGCGCTAAGAGGACTATAGTGGAAAAAGAATTCACATAAAAACTACACAGAAGATCTGTGAAACTTCTGTCTGTTCTGTGCATTCAACTAACAGGAGAACCTTAATTGAGAGTTCTGAAACACTCTTTCTGTAGAAAATGCAAGTGGACCTTCGGAGCGCTAAGAGGCCTATAGCGGAAAAAGGAATACTTACAAACTAACAGTTCTTGAAAACTTCTTTCTGTTCTTTGCATTCAACTAACAGAGTTGAACCTTACTTTTGATTGAGCACTTCTGAAACACCCTTTCTATAGAAAATGCAATTGGACATTCAGGGCTAAGAGGCCTATACTGGAAAAAGGAATATTTTCAAATAAAAACTGCACAGAAGCAATCTGTGAAACTTCTTACTGTTCTGTGCATTCAACTAACAGAGTTGAACCTTAGTTATTATTGAGCAGTTCTGAAACACTCTTTCTGTAGAAAATGCAAGTGAACATTCAGGGCGCTAAGAGGCCTATAGTGGAAAGTATGTTCAAATAAAAACTACAAAGAAATCTGTGAAACTTACTGTTCTGTGCATTCAACTAACAGAGTTGAACCTTAGTTTGATTGAGCAGTTCTGAAACACTCTTTCTGTAGAAAATGCAAGTGGACATTCAGGGCGCTAAGAGGCCTATAGTGGAAAAAGGAATTTCAAATAAAAATACAGAAGCAATCTGTGAAACTTCTTACGTTCTGTGCATTCAACTACACAGTTGAACCTTAATTTTGATTGAGCAGTTCTGAAACACCTTTCTGTAGAAAATGCAAGTGGACATTCAGGCTCTAAGAGGCCTATAGTGGAAAAAGGAATATTTTCAAATAAAAACTACAAGAAGCAATCTGTGAAACTTCTTTCTGTTCTGTGCTTTCAACTAACAGAGTTGAACCTTAGTTTTGATTGAGCAGTTCTGAAACACTCTTTCTGTAGAAAATGCAAGTGGACATTCAGGGCGCTAAGAGGCCTATAGTGGAAAGAGGAATATTCAAATAAAAACTCACAGAAGAATCTGTGAAACTTCTTCTGTTCTGTGCATTCAACTAACAGAGTTGAACCTTAGTTTTGATTGAGCAGTTCTGAAACACTCTTTCTGTAGAAAATGCAAGTGGACATTCAGGAAGAGGCCTATAGTGAAAAAGGAATATTTCAAAAAAACACACAGAAATCTGTGAAACTTCTCTTGTTCTGTGCATTCAACTAACAGAGTTGAACCTTACTTTTGATTGAGCAGTTCTGAAACACTCTTTCTGTAGAAAATGCAAGTGGACATTCGGGCGCTAAGAGGCCTACAGCGGAAAAAGGAATATCTTCAAATAAAAACTACACAGAAGCAATCTGTGAAACTTCTTTCTGTTCTGTGCATTCAACTAACAGAGTTGAACCTTACTTTTGATTGAGCAGTTCTGAAACACTCTTTCTGTAGAAAATGCAAGTGGACATTCGGGCGCTAAGAGGCCTATAGTGGAAAAAGGAATATTTCAAATAAAAACTACACAGAAGCATCTGTGAAACTTCTTTCTGTTCTGTGCATTCAACTAACAGAGTTGAACCTCTTTTGATTGAGCAGTTCTGAAACACTCTTTCTGTAGAAAATGCAAGTGGACATTCAGGGCGCTAAGAGGCCTATAGTGGAAAAGGAATATTCAAATAAAAACTACACAGAAGATCTGTGAAACTTCTCTGTTCTGTGCATTCAACTAACAGAGTTGAACCTTAATTTTGATTGAGCAGTTCTGAAACACTCTTTCTGTAGAAAATGCAAGTGGACATTCGGAGCGCTAAGAGGCCTATAGGAAAAAGGAATATTCAATAAAAACTACACAGAAGCATCTGTGAAACTTCTTTCTGTTCTGTGCATTCAACTAACAGAGTTGAACCTTACTTTTGATTGAGCAGTTCTGAAACACTCTTTCTGTAGAAAATGCAAGTGGACATTCGGGCGCTAAGAGGCCTATAGTGGAAAAGGAATATTCAAATAAAAACTACACAGAAGCATCTGTGAAACTTCTTTCTGTTCTGTGCATTCAACTAACAGAGTTGAACCTTAATTTTGATTGAGCAGTTCTGAAACACTCTTTCTGTAGAAAATGCAAGTGGACATTCAGGGCGCTAAGAGGCCTATAGTGGAAAAAGGAATATTTCAAATAAAAACTGCACAGAATCTGTGAAACTTCTTCTGTTCTGTGCATTCAACTAACAGAGTTGAACCTTAGTTTTGATTGAGCAGTTCTGAAACACTCTTTCTGTAGAAAATGCAAGTGGACATTCGGGCGCTAAGAGGCCTATAGCGGAAAAAGAATTTCAAATAAAACTACACAGAAGATCTGTGAAACTTCTTCTGTTCTGTGCATTCAACTAACAGAGTTGAACCTTACTTTTGATTGAGCAGTTCTGAAACACTCTTTCTGTAGAAAATGCAAGTGGACATTCAGGGCGCTAAGAGGCCTATAGCGGAAAAAGGAATATTTCAAATAAAAACTACACAGAAGCATCTGTGAAACTTCTTTCTGTTCTGCATTCAACTAACAGAGTTGAACCTTACTTTTTATTGAGCAGTTCTGAAACACCTTTCTGTAGAAAATGCAAGTGGACATTCAGGGCGCTAAGAGGCCTATACGGAAAAAGGAATATTTCAAATAAAAACTACACAGAAGCAATCTGTGAAACTTCTTACTGTTCTGTGCATTCAACTAACAGAGTTGAACCTTAGTTATTATTGAGCAGTTCTGAAACACTCTTTCTGTAGAAAATGCAAGTGAACATTCAGGGCGCTAAGAGGCCTATAGCGGAAAGAATATGTTCAAATAAAAACTACAAAGAAATCTGTGAAACTCTTACTGTTCTGTGCATTCAACTAACAGAGTTGAACCTTATTTGATTGAGCAGTTCTGAAACACCTTTCTGTAGAAAATGCAAGTGGACATTCAGGGCGCTAAGAGGCCTATAGTGGAAAAAGGAAATTCAAATAAAAATACACAGAAGCAATCTGTGAAACTTCTTACGTTCTGTGTTCAACTAACAGAGTTGAACCTTAATTTGATTGAGCAGTTCTGAAACACTCTTTCTGTAGAAAATGCAAGTGGACATTCAGGGCGCTAAGAGGCCTATAGTGGAAAAAGGAATACTTCTTCAAAAAAACTACAAGAAGCAATCTGTGAAACTTCTTTCTGTTCTGTGCTTTCAACTAACAGAGTTGAACCTTATTTTGATTGAGCAGTTCTGAAACACTCTTTCTGTAGAAAATGCAAGTGGACATTGGGCGCTAAGAGGCCTATAGTGGAAAAAGGAATATTCAAAAAAACTACACAGAAGCAATCTGTGAAACTTCTTCTGTTCTGTGCATTCAACTAACAGAGTTGAACCTTAGTTTTGATTGAGCAGTTCTGAAACACTCTTTCTGTAGAAAATGCAAGTGGACATTCAGGGCGCTAAGAGGCCTATAGTGGAAAAAGGAATATTCAAAAAAAAACTACACAGAAGCAATCTGTGAAACTTCTTCTGTTCTGTGCATTCAACTAACAGAGTTGAACCTTACTTTTGATTGAGCAGTTCTGAAACACTCTTTCTGTAGAAAATGCAAGTGGACATTCGGAGCGCTAAGAGGCCTACAGGGAAAAAGGAATATCTTCAAATAAAAACTACACAGAAGCATCTGTGAAACTTCTTTCTGTTCTTGCATTCAACTAACAGAGTTGAACCTTACTTTTGATTGAGCAGTTCTGAAACACTCTTTCTGTAGAAAATGCAAGTGGACATTCAGGGCGCTAAGAGGCCTATAGTGGAAAAGGAATATTTCAAATAAAAACTACACAGAAGATCTGTGAAACTTCTTTCTGTTCTGTGCATTCAACTAACAGAGTTGAACCTTCTTTTGATTGAGCAGTTCTGAAACACTCTTTCTGTAGAAAATGCAAGTGGACATTCAGGGCGCTAAGAGGCCTATAGTGGAAAAGGAAATTCAAAAAAAACTACACAGAAGATCTGTGAAACTTCTCTGTTCTGTGCATTCAACTAACAGAGTTGAACCTTACTTTTGATTGAGCAGTTCTGAAACACTCTTTCTGTAGAAAATGCAAGTGGACATTCAGGGCGCTAAGAGGCCTATAGTGGAAAAAGGAATATTCAAATAAAACTACACAGAAGCATCTGTGAAACTTCTTCTGTTCTGTGCATTCAACTAACAGAGTTGAACCTTACTTTTGATTGAGCAGTTCTGAAACACTCTTTCTGTAGAAAATGCAAGTGGACATTCGGGCGCTAAGAGGCCTATAGGAAAAAGGAATATTCAAATAAAAACTACACAGAAGCATTGTGAAACTTCTTTCTGTTCTGTGCATTCAACTAACAGAGTTGAACCTTAATTTTGATTGAGCAGTTCTGAAACACTCTTTCTGTAGAAAATGCAAGTGGACATTCAGGCGCTAAGAGGCCTATAGTGGAAAAAGGAATTCAATAAAAACTACACAGAAGATCTGTGAAACTTCTTCTGTTCTGTGCATTCAACTAACAGAGTTGAACCTTACTTTTGATTGAGCAGTTCTGAAACACTCTTTCTGTAGAAAATGCAAGTGGACATTCGGCGCTAAGAGGCCTATAGGGAAAAAGAATACTTCAAATAAAAACTACACAGAAGGATCTGTGAAACTTCTTCTGTTCTGTGCATTCAACTAACAGAGTTGAACCTTACTTTTGATTGAGCAGTTCTGAAACACTCTTTCTGTAGAAAATGCAAGTGGACATTCAGGAGCTAAGAGGCCTATAGCGGAAAAAGGAATATTTCAAATAAAACTACACAGAAGCATCTGTGAAACTTCTTTCTGTTCTGTGCATTCAACTAACAGAGTTGAACCTTACTTTTATTGAGCAGTTCTGAAACACTCTTTCTGTAGAAAATGCAAGTGGACATTCAGGGCGCTAAGAGGCCTATAGCGGAAAAAGGAATATTTCAAATAAAAACTACAGAAGAATCTGTGAAACTTCTTACTGTTCTGTGCATTCAACTAACAGAGTTGAACCTTAGTTTATTATTGAGCAGTTGAAACACTCTTTCTGTAGAAAATGCAAGTGAACATTCAGGGCGCTAAGAGGCCTATAGCGGAAAAATATGTTCAAATAAAAACTACACAGAAGCTATCTGTGAAACTTCTTACGTTCTGTGCATTCAACTAACAGAGTTGAACCTTATTTGATTGAGCAGTTCTGAAACACTCTTTCTGTAGAAAATGCAAGTGGACATTCAGGGCGCTAAGAGGCCTATAGTGGAAAAAGGAATTCAAATAAAAATACACAGAAGCAATCTGTGAAACATTCTTACGTTCTGTGCATTCAACTAACAGAGTTGAACCTTAATTTTGATTGAGCAGTTCTGAAACACTCTTTCTGTAGAAAATGCAAGTGGACATTCAGGCGCTAAGAGGCCTATAGTGGAAAAAGGAATACTTCAAAAAAAACTACAAGAAGCAATCTGTGAAACTTCTTTCTGTTCTGTGCTTTCAACTAACAGAGTTGAACCTTAGTTTTGATTGAGCAGTTCTGAAACACTCTTTCTGTAGAAAATGCAAGTGGACATTCAGGCGCTAAGAGGCCTATAGTGGAAAAGGAATATCTTCAAATAAAAACTACACAGAAGCAATCTGTGAAACTTCTTTCTGTTCTGTGCATTCAACTAACAGAGTTGAACCTTAGTTTTGATTGAGCAGTTCTGAAACACTCTTTCTGTAGAAAATGCAAGTGGACATTCAGGGCGCTAAGAGGCCTATAGTGGAAAAAGGAATATTCAAATAAAAACTACACAGAAGAATCTGTGAAACTTCTCTGTTCTGTGCATTCAACTAACAGAGTTGAACCTTAGTTTTGATTGAGCAGTTCTGAAACACTCTTTCTGTAGAAAATGCAAGTGGACATTCAGGCGCTAAGAGGCCTAGTGAAAAAGGAATATCTTCAAAAAAACTACACAGAAGCAATCTGTGAAACTTCTTTCTGTTCTGTGCATTCAACTAACAGAGTTGAACCTTACTTTTGATTGAGCAGTTCTGAAACACTCTTTCTGTAGAAAATGCGTGGACCTTCGGAGCGCTAAGAGGCCTACAGCGGAAAAAGTAATATCTTCAAATAAAAACTACACAGAAGCATTCTGTGAAACTTCTTTCTGTTCTTGCATTCAACTAACAGAGTTTAACTTACTTTTGATTGAGCAGTTCTGAAACACTCTTTCTGTAGAAAATGCAAGTGGACATTCAGGGCGCTAAGAGGCCTATAGTGGAAAAGGAATATTTTCAAATAAAAACTGCACAGAAGAAATCTGTGAAACTTCTTACTGTTCTGTGCATTCAACTAACAGAGTTGAACCTCAATTTTGATTGAGCAGTTCTGAAACACTCTTTCTGTAGAAAATACAAGTGGACATTCAGGGCGCTAAGAGGACTATAGTGGAAAAAGGAAAAAGTTCACATAAAAACTACACAGAAGCTATCTGTGAAACTTCTCTCTGTTCTGTGCATTCAAATAACGGAGTTGAACCTTACTTTTGATTGAGAAGTTCTGAAACACTCTTTCTGTAGAAAATGCAAGTGGACCTTCGGAGCGCTAAGAGGCCTATAGCGGAAAAAGTAATACCTTCAAATACAAACTACACAGAAGCATTCTGTGAAACTTCTTTCTGTTCTGTGCATTCAACTAACAGAGTTTAACCTTAATTTTGATTGAGCAGTTCTGAAACACTCTTTCTGTAGAAAATGCAATTGGACATTCAGGGCGCTATGCGGCCTATAGTGGAAAAGGAATATTTTCAAATAAAAACTGCACAGAAGAAATCTGTGAAACTTCTTACTGTTCTGTGCATTCAACTAACAGAGTTGAACCTCAGTTTTGATTGAGCAGTTCTGAAACACTCTTTCTGTAGAAAATACAAGTGGACATTCAAGGCGCTAAGAGGACTATAGTGGAAAAAAGAAAAAGTTCACATAAAAACTACACAGAATCTATCTGTGAAACTTCTGTCTGTTCTGTGCATTCAACTAACGGACTTGAACCTTACTTTTGATTGAGGAGTTCTGAAACACTCTTTCTGTAGAAAATGCAAGTGGACCTTCGGAGCGCTAAGAGGCCTATAGCGGAAAAAGGAATACTTTCAAATACAAACTACACAGAAGGATTCTGTGAAACTTCTTTCTGTTCTTTGCATTCATCTAACAGAGTTGAACCTTACTTTTGATTGAGCACTTCTGAAACACCCTTTCTATAGAAAATGCAATTGGACATTCAGGGAGCTAAGAGGCCTATACTGGAAAAAGGAATATTTTCAAATAAAAACTGCACAGAAGCAATCTGCGAAACTTCTTACTGTTCTGTGCATTCAACTAACAGAGTTGAACCTTAGTTATTATTGAGCAGTTCTGAAACACTCTTTCTGTAGAAAATGCAAGTGAACATTCAGGGCGCTAAGAGGCCTATAGCGGAAAAATGAATATGTTCAAATAAAAACTACACAGAAGAAATCTGTGAAACTTCTTACTGTTCTGTGCATTCAACTAACAGAGTTGAACCTTAGTTTATATTGAGAAGTAATGAAACACTCTTTCTGCAGAAAATGCATGTGAACATTCAGGGCGCTAAGAGGCCTATAGTTGAGAAAGGTATATGTTCAAATAAAAACTACAAAGAAGCTATCTGTGAAACATCTTACAGTTCTGTGCATTCAACTGACAGAGTTCAACCTTACATTTGATTGAGCAGTTCTGAAACACCCTTTCTGTAGAAAATGCAAGTGGACATTCAGGGCGCTAAGAGGCCTATGGTGGAAAAAGGAACACCTTCAAATAAAAATTACACAGAAGCAATCTGTGAAACTTCTTACGGTTCTGTTCTTTAAACTAACACAGTTGAACCTTAATTTTGATTGAACAGTTCTGAAACACTCTTTCTGTAGAAAATGCAAGTGGACATTCATGGCTCTAAGAGGCCTATAGTGGACAAGGGAATATCTTCAAACAAAAACTACAAAGAAGCAATCTGTGAAACTTCTTTCTGTTCTGTGCTTTCAACTAACAGAGTTGAACCTTAGTTTTGATTGAGCAGTTCTGAAACACTCTTTCTGTAGAAAATACAAGTGGACATTCAGGGCGCTAAGAGGCCTATAGTGGAAAAAGGAATAGGTTCAAATAAAAACTACACAGAAGATATCTGTGAAACTTCTCTCTGTTCTGTGCATTCAACTAACAGAGTTGAACCTTAGTTTGGATTGAGCAGTTCTGAAACACTCTTTCTGTAGAAAATGCAAGTGGACATTCATGGCGCTAAGAGGCCCATAGTAGAAAAAGGAATATCTTCAAACAAAAACTATACAGAAGCAATCTGTGAAACTTCTTTCTGTTCTGTGCATTCAACTAACAGAGTTGAACCTTACTTTTGATTGAGCAGTTCTGAAACACTCTTTCTGTAGAAAATGGACGTGGACCTTCGGAGCGCTAAGAGGCCTACAGCGGAAAAAGTAATATCTTCAAATAAAAACTACACAGAAGCATTCTGTGAAACTTCTTTCTGTTCATTGCATTCAACTAACAGAGTTTAACTTTACTTTTGATTGAGCAGTTCTGAAACACTCTTTCTGTAGAAAATGCAAGTGGACATTCAGGGCGCTAAGAGGCCTATAGTGGAAAAGGAATATTTTCAAATAAAAACTGCACAGAAGAAATCTGTGAAACTTCTTACTGTTCTGTGCATTCAACTAACAGAGTTGAACCTCAATTTTGATTGAGCAGTTCTGAAACACTCTTTCTGTAGAAAATACAAGTGGACATTCAGGGCGCTAAGAGGACTATAGTGGAAAAAGGAAAAAGTTCACATAAAAACTACACAGAAGCTATCTGTGAAACTTCTCTCTGTTCTGTGCATTCAAATAACGGAGTTGAACCTTACTTTTGATTGAGAAGTTCTGAAACACTCTTTCTGTAGAAAATGCAAGTGGACCTTCGGAGCGCTAAGAGGCCTATAGCGGAAAAAGTAATACCTTCAAATACAAACTACACAGAAGCATTCTGTGAAACTTCTTTCTGTTCTGTGCATTCAACTAACAGAGTTTAACCTTAATTTTGATTGAGCAGTTCTGAAACACTCTTTCTGTAGAAAATGCAATTGGACATTCAGGGCGCTATGCGGCCTATAGTGGAAAAGGAATATTTTCAAATAAAAACTGCACAGAAGAAATCTGTGAAACTTCTTACTGTTCTGTGCATTCAACTAACAGAGTTGAACCTCAGTTTTGATTGAGCAGTTCTGAAACACTCTTTCTGTAGAAAATACAAGTGGACATTCAAGGCGCTAAGAGGACTCTAGTGGAAAAAAGAAAAAGTTCACATAAAAACTACACAGAATCTATCTGTGAAACTTCTGTCTGTTCTGTGCATTCAACTAACGGACTTGAACCTTACTTTTGATTGAGGAGTTCTGAAACACTCTTTCTGTAGAAAATGCAAGTGGACCTTCGGAGCGCTAAGAGGCCTATAGCGGAAAAAGGAATACTTTCAAATACAAACTACACAGAAGGATTCTGTGAAACTTCTTTCTGTTCTTTGCATTCATCTAACAGAGTTGAACCTTACTTTTGATTGAGCACTTCTGAAACACCCTTTCTATAGAAAATGCAATTGGACATTCAGGGAGCTAAGAGGCCTATACTGGAAAAAGGAATATTTTCAAATAAAAACTGCACAGAAGCAATCTGCGAAACTTCTTACTGTTCTGTGCATTCAACTAACAGAGTTGAACCTTAGTTATTATTGAGCAGTTCTGAAACACTCTTTCTGTAGAAAATGCAAGTGAACATTCAGGGCGCTAAGAGGCCTATAGCGGAAAAATGAATATGTTCAAATAAAAACTACACAGAAGAAATCTGTGAAACTTCTTACTGTTCTGTGCATTCAACTAACAGAGTTGAACCTTAGTTTATATTGAGAAGTAATGAAACACTCTTTCTGCAGAAAATGCATGTGAACATTCAGGGCGCTAAGAGGCCTATAGTTGAGAAAGGTATATGTTCAAATAAAAACTACAAAGAAGCTATCTGTGAAACATCTTACAGTTCTGTGCATTCAACTGACAGAGTTCAACCTTACATTTGATTGAGCAGTTCTGAAACACCCTTTCTGTAGAAAATGCAAGTGGACATTCAGGGCGCTAAGAGGCCTATGGTGGAAAAAGGAACACCTTCAAATAAAAATTACACAGAAGCAATCTGTGAAACTTCTTACGGTTCTGTTCTTTAAACTAACACAGTTGAACCTTAATTTTGATTGAACAGTTCTGAAACACTCTTTCTGTAGAAAATGCAAGTGGACATTCATGGCTCTAAGAGGCCTATAGTGGACAAGGGAATATCTTCAAACAAAAACTACAAAGAAGCAATCTGTGAAACTTCTTTCTGTTCTGTGCTTTCAACTAACAGAGTTGAACCTTAGTTTTGATTGAGCAGTTCTGAAACACTCTTTCTGTAGAAAATACAAGTGGACATTCAGGGCGCTAAGAGGCCTATAGTGGAAAAAGGAATAGGTTCAAATAAAAACTACACAGAAGATATCTGTGAAACTTCTCTCTGTTCTGTGCATTCAACTAACAGAGTTGAACCTTAGTTTGGATTGAGCAGTTCTGAAACACTCTTTCTGTAGAAAATGCAAGTGGACATTCATGGCGCTAAGAGGCCCATAGTAGAAAAAGGAATATCTTCAAACAAAAACTATACAGAAGCAATCTGTGAAACTTCTTTCTGTTCTGTGCATTCAACTAACAGAGTTGAACCTTACTTTTGATTGAGCAGTTCTGAAACACTCTTTCTGTAGAAAATGGACGTGGACCTTCGGAGCGCTAAGAGGCCTACAGCGGAAAAAGTAATATCTTCAAATAAAAACTACACAGAAGCATTCTGTGAAACTTCTTTCTGTTCATTGCATTCAACTAACAGAGTTTAACTTTACTTTTGATTGAGCAGTTCTGAAACACTCTTTCTGTAGAAAATGCAAGTGGACATTCAGGGCGCTAAGAGGCCTATAGTGGAAAAGGAATATTTTCAAATAAAAACTGCACAGAAGAAATCTGTGAAACTTCTTACTGTTCTGTGCATTCAACTAACAGAGTTGAACCTCAATTTTGATTGAGCAGTTCTGAAACACTCTTTCTGTAGAAAATACAAGTGGACATTCAGGGCGCTAAGAGGACTATAGTGGAAAAAGGAAAAAGTTCACATAAAAACTACACAGAAGCTATCTGTGAAACTTCTCTCTGTTCTGTGCATTCAAATAACGGAGTTGAACCTTACTTTTGATTGAGAAGTTCTGAAACACTCTTTCTGTAGAAAATGCAAGTGGACCTTCGGAGCGCTAAGAGGCCTATAGCGGAAAAAGTAATACCTTCAAATACAAACTACACAGAAGCATTCTGTGAAACTTCTTTCTGTTCTGTGCATTCAACTAACAGAGTTTAACCTTAATTTTGATTGAGCAGTTCTGAAACACTCTTTCTGTAGAAAATGCAATTGGACATTCAGGGCGCTATGCGGCCTATAGTGGAAAAGGAATATTTTCAAATAAAAACTGCACAGAAGAAATCTGTGAAACTTCTTACTGTTCTGTGCATTCAACTAACAGAGTTGAACCTCAGTTTTGATTGAGCAGTTCTGAAACACTCTTTCTGTAGAAAATACAAGTGGACATTCAAGGCGCTAAGAGGACTCTAGTGGAAAAAAGAAAAAGTTCACATAAAAACTACACAGAATCTATCTGTGAAACTTCTGTCTGTTCTGTGCATTCAACTAACGGACTTGAACCTTACTTTTGATTGAGGAGTTCTGAAACACTCTTTCTGTAGAAAATGCAAGTGGACCTTCGGAGCGCTAAGAGGCCTATAGCGGAAAAAGGAATACTTTCAAATACAAACTACACAGAAGGATTCTGTGAAACTTCTTTCTGTTCTTTGCATTCATCTAACAGAGTTGAACCTTACTTTTGATTGAGCACTTCTGAAACACCCTTTCTATAGAAAATGCAATTGGACATTCAGGGAGCTAAGAGGCCTATACTGGAAAAAGGAATATTTTCAAATAAAAACTGCACAGAAGCAATCTGCGAAACTTCTTACTGTTCTGTGCATTCAACTAACAGAGTTGAACCTTAGTTATTATTGAGCAGTTCTGAAACACTCTTTCTGTAGAAAATGCAAGTGAACATTCAGGGCGCTAAGAGGCCTATAGCGGAAAAATGAATATGTTCAAATAAAAACTACACAGAAGAAATCTGTGAAACTTCTTACTGTTCTGTGCATTCAACTAACAGAGTTGAACCTTAGTTTATATTGAGAAGTAATGAAACACTCTTTCTGCAGAAAATGCATGTGAACATTCAGGGCGCTAAGAGGCCTATAGTTGAGAAAGGTATATGTTCAAATAAAAACTACAAAGAAGCTATCTGTGAAACATCTTACAGTTCTGTGCATTCAACTGACAGAGTTCAACCTTACATTTGATTGAGCAGTTCTGAAACACCCTTTCTGTAGAAAATGCAAGTGGACATTCAGGGCGCTAAGAGGCCTATGGTGGAAAAAGGAACACCTTCAAATAAAAATTACACAGAAGCAATCTGTGAAACTTCTTACGGTTCTGTTCTTTAAACTAACACAGTTGAACCTTAATTTTGATTGAACAGTTCTGAAACACTCTTTCTGTAGAAAATGCAAGTGGACATTCATGGCTCTAAGAGGCCTATAGTGGACAAGGGAATATCTTCAAACAAAAACTACAAAGAAGCAATCTGTGAAACTTCTTTCTGTTCTGTGCTTTCAACTAACAGAGTTGAACCTTAGTTTTGATTGAGCAGTTCTGAAACACTCTTTCTGTAGAAAATACAAGTGGACATTCAGGGCGCTAAGAGGCCTATAGTGGAAAAAGGAATAGGTTCAAATAAAAACTACACAGAAGATATCTGTGAAACTTCTCTCTGTTCTGTGCATTCAACTAACAGAGTTGAACCTTAGTTTGGATTGAGCAGTTCTGAAACACTCTTTCTGTAGAAAATGCAAGTGGACATTCATGGCGCTAAGAGGCCCATAGTAGAAAAAGGAATATCTTCAAACAAAAACTATACAGAAGCAATCTGTGAAACTTCTTTCTGTTCTGTGCATTCAACTAACAGAGTTGAACCTTACTTTTGATTGAGCAGTTCTGAAACACTCTTTCTGTAGAAAATGGACGTGGACCTTCGGAGCGCTAAGAGGCCTACAGCGGAAAAAGTAATATCTTCAAATAAAAACTACACAGAAGCATTCTGTGAAACTTCTTTCTGTTCATTGCATTCAACTAACAGAGTTTAACTTTACTTTTGATTGAGCAGTTCTGAAACACTCTTTCTGTAGAAAATGCAAGTGGACATTCAGGGCGCTAAGAGGCCTATAGTGGAAAAGGAATATTTTCAAATAAAAACTGCACAGAAGAAATCTGTGAAACTTCTTACTGTTCTGTGCATTCAACTAACAGAGTTGAACCTCAATTTTGATTGAGCAGTTCTGAAACACTCTTTCTGTAGAAAATACAAGTGGACATTCAGGGCGCTAAGAGGACTATAGTGGAAAAAGGAAAAAGTTCACATAAAAACTACACAGAAGCTATCTGTGAAACTTCTCTCTGTTCTGTGCATTCAAATAACGGAGTTGAACCTTACTTTTGATTGAGAAGTTCTGAAACACTCTTTCTGTAGAAAATGCAAGTGGACCTTCGGAGCGCTAAGAGGCCTATAGCGGAAAAAGTAATACCTTCAAATACAAACTACACAGAAGCATTCTGTGAAACTTCTTTCTGTTCTGTGCATTCAACTAACAGAGTTTAACCTTAATTTTGATTGAGCAGTTCTGAAACACTCTTTCTGTAGAAAATGCAATTGGACATTCAGGGCGCTATGCGGCCTATAGTGGAAAAGGAATATTTTCAAATAAAAACTGCACAGAAGAAATCTGTGAAACTTCTTACTGTTCTGTGCATTCAACTAACAGAGTTGAACCTCAGTTTTGATTGAGCAGTTCTGAAACACTCTTTCTGTAGAAAATACAAGTGGACATTCAAGGCGCTAAGAGGACTCTAGTGGAAAAAAGAAAAAGTTCACATAAAAACTACACAGAATCTATCTGTGAAACTTCTGTCTGTTCTGTGCATTCAACTAACGGACTTGAACCTTACTTTTGATTGAGGAGTTCTGAAACACTCTTTCTGTAGAAAATGCAAGTGGACCTTCGGAGCGCTAAGAGGCCTATAGCGGAAAAAGGAATACTTTCAAATACAAACTACACAGAAGGATTCTGTGAAACTTCTTTCTGTTCTTTGCATTCATCTAACAGAGTTGAACCTTACTTTTGATTGAGCACTTCTGAAACACCCTTTCTATAGAAAATGCAATTGGACATTCAGGGAGCTAAGAGGCCTATACTGGAAAAAGGAATATTTTCAAATAAAAACTGCACAGAAGCAATCTGCGAAACTTCTTACTGTTCTGTGCATTCAACTAACAGAGTTGAACCTTAGTTATTATTGAGCAGTTCTGAAACACTCTTTCTGTAGAAAATGCAAGTGAACATTCAGGGCGCTAAGAGGCCTATAGCGGAAAAATGAATATGTTCAAATAAAAACTACACAGAAGAAATCTGTGAAACTTCTTACTGTTCTGTGCATTCAACTAACAGAGTTGAACCTTAGTTTATATTGAGAAGTAATGAAACACTCTTTCTGCAGAAAATGCATGTGAACATTCAGGGCGCTAAGAGGCCTATAGTTGAGAAAGGTATATGTTCAAATAAAAACTACAAAGAAGCTATCTGTGAAACATCTTACAGTTCTGTGCATTCAACTGACAGAGTTCAACCTTACATTTGATTGAGCAGTTCTGAAACACCCTTTCTGTAGAAAATGCAAGTGGACATTCAGGGCGCTAAGAGGCCTATGGTGGAAAAAGGAACACCTTCAAATAAAAATTACACAGAAGCAATCTGTGAAACTTCTTACGGTTCTGTTCTTTAAACTAACACAGTTGAACCTTAATTTTGATTGAACAGTTCTGAAACACTCTTTCTGTAGAAAATGCAAGTGGACATTCATGGCTCTAAGAGGCCTATAGTGGACAAGGGAATATCTTCAAACAAAAACTACAAAGAAGCAATCTGTGAAACTTCTTTCTGTTCTGTGCTTTCAACTAACAGAGTTGAACCTTAGTTTTGATTGAGCAGTTCTGAAACACTCTTTCTGTAGAAAATACAAGTGGACATTCAGGGCGCTAAGAGGCCTATAGTGGAAAAAGGAATAGGTTCAAATAAAAACTACACAGAAGATATCTGTGAAACTTCTCTCTGTTCTGTGCATTCAACTAACAGAGTTGAACCTTAGTTTGGATTGAGCAGTTCTGAAACACTCTTTCTGTAGAAAATGCAAGTGGACATTCATGGCGCTAAGAGGCCCATAGTAGAAAAAGGAATATCTTCAAACAAAAACTATACAGAAGCAATCTGTGAAACTTCTTTCTGTTCTGTGCATTCAACTAACAGAGTTGAACCTTACTTTTGATTGAGCAGTTCTGAAACACTCTTTCTGTAGAAAATGGACGTGGACCTTCGGAGCGCTAAGAGGCCTACAGCGGAAAAAGTAATATCTTCAAATAAAAACTACACAGAAGCATTCTGTGAAACTTCTTTCTGTTCATTGCATTCAACTAACAGAGTTTAACTTTACTTTTGATTGAGCAGTTCTGAAACACTCTTTCTGTAGAAAATGCAAGTGGACATTCAGGGCGCTAAGAGGCCTATAGTGGAAAAGGAATATTTTCAAATAAAAACTGCACAGAAGAAATCTGTGAAACTTCTTACTGTTCTGTGCATTCAACTAACAGAGTTGAACCTCAATTTTGATTGAGCAGTTCTGAAACACTCTTTCTGTAGAAAATACAAGTGGACATTCAGGGCGCTAAGAGGACTATAGTGGAAAAAGGAAAAAGTTCACATAAAAACTACACAGAAGCTATCTGTGAAACTTCTCTCTGTTCTGTGCATTCAAATAACGGAGTTGAACCTTACTTTTGATTGAGAAGTTCTGAAACACTCTTTCTGTAGAAAATGCAAGTGGACCTTCGGAGCGCTAAGAGGCCTATAGCGGAAAAAGTAATACCTTCAAATACAAACTACACAGAAGCATTCTGTGAAACTTCTTTCTGTTCTGTGCATTCAACTAACAGAGTTTAACCTTAATTTTGATTGAGCAGTTCTGAAACACTCTTTCTGTAGAAAATGCAATTGGACATTCAGGGCGCTATGCGGCCTATAGTGGAAAAGGAATATTTTCAAATAAAAACTGCACAGAAGAAATCTGTGAAACTTCTTACTGTTCTGTGCATTCAACTAACAGAGTTGAACCTCAGTTTTGATTGAGCAGTTCTGAAACACTCTTTCTGTAGAAAATACAAGTGGACATTCAAGGCGCTAAGAGGACTCTAGTGGAAAAAAGAAAAAGTTCACATAAAAACTACACAGAATCTATCTGTGAAACTTCTGTCTGTTCTGTGCATTCAACTAACGGACTTGAACCTTACTTTTGATTGAGGAGTTCTGAAACACTCTTTCTGTAGAAAATGCAAGTGGACCTTCGGAGCGCTAAGAGGCCTATAGCGGAAAAAGGAATACTTTCAAATACAAACTACACAGAAGGATTCTGTGAAACTTCTTTCTGTTCTTTGCATTCATCTAACAGAGTTGAACCTTACTTTTGATTGAGCACTTCTGAAACACCCTTTCTATAGAAAATGCAATTGGACATTCAGGGAGCTAAGAGGCCTATACTGGAAAAAGGAATATTTTCAAATAAAAACTGCACAGAAGCAATCTGCGAAACTTCTTACTGTTCTGTGCATTCAACTAACAGAGTTGAACCTTAGTTATTATTGAGCAGTTCTGAAACACTCTTTCTGTAGAAAATGCAAGTGAACATTCAGGGCGCTAAGAGGCCTATAGCGGAAAAATGAATATGTTCAAATAAAAACTACACAGAAGAAATCTGTGAAACTTCTTACTGTTCTGTGCATTCAACTAACAGAGTTGAACCTTAGTTTATATTGAGAAGTAATGAAACACTCTTTCTGCAGAAAATGCATGTGAACATTCAGGGCGCTAAGAGGCCTATAGTTGAGAAAGGTATATGTTCAAATAAAAACTACAAAGAAGCTATCTGTGAAACATCTTACAGTTCTGTGCATTCAACTGACAGAGTTCAACCTTACATTTGATTGAGCAGTTCTGAAACACCCTTTCTGTAGAAAATGCAAGTGGACATTCAGGGCGCTAAGAGGCCTATGGTGGAAAAAGGAACACCTTCAAATAAAAATTACACAGAAGCAATCTGTGAAACTTCTTACGGTTCTGTTCTTTAAACTAACACAGTTGAACCTTAATTTTGATTGAACAGTTCTGAAACACTCTTTCTGTAGAAAATGCAAGTGGACATTCATGGCTCTAAGAGGCCTATAGTGGACAAGGGAATATCTTCAAACAAAAACTACAAAGAAGCAATCTGTGAAACTTCTTTCTGTTCTGTGCTTTCAACTAACAGAGTTGAACCTTAGTTTTGATTGAGCAGTTCTGAAACACTCTTTCTGTAGAAAATACAAGTGGACATTCAGGGCGCTAAGAGGCCTATAGTGGAAAAAGGAATAGGTTCAAATAAAAACTACACAGAAGATATCTGTGAAACTTCTCTCTGTTCTGTGCATTCAACTAACAGAGTTGAACCTTAGTTTGGATTGAGCAGTTCTGAAACACTCTTTCTGTAGAAAATGCAAGTGGACATTCATGGCGCTAAGAGGCCCATAGTAGAAAAAGGAATATCTTCAAACAAAAACTATACAGAAGCAATCTGTGAAACTTCTTTCTGTTCTGTGCATTCAACTAACAGAGTTGAACCTTACTTTTGATTGAGCAGTTCTGAAACACTCTTTCTGTAGAAAATGGACGTGGACCTTCGGAGCGCTAAGAGGCCTACAGCGGAAAAAGTAATATCTTCAAATAAAAACTACACAGAAGCATTCTGTGAAACTTCTTTCTGTTCATTGCATTCAACTAACAGAGTTTAACTTTACTTTTGATTGAGCAGTTCTGAAACACTCTTTCTGTAGAAAATGCAAGTGGACATTCAGGGCGCTAAGAGGCCTATAGTGGAAAAGGAATATTTTCAAATAAAAACTGCACAGAAGAAATCTGTGAAACTTCTTACTGTTCTGTGCATTCAACTAACAGAGTTGAACCTCAATTTTGATTGAGCAGTTCTGAAACACTCTTTCTGTAGAAAATACAAGTGGACATTCAGGGCGCTAAGAGGACTATAGTGGAAAAAGGAAAAAGTTCACATAAAAACTACACAGAAGCTATCTGTGAAACTTCTCTCTGTTCTGTGCATTCAAATAACGGAGTTGAACCTTACTTTTGATTGAGAAGTTCTGAAACACTCTTTCTGTAGAAAATGCAAGTGGACCTTCGGAGCGCTAAGAGGCCTATAGCGGAAAAAGTAATACCTTCAAATACAAACTACACAGAAGCATTCTGTGAAACTTCTTTCTGTTCTGTGCATTCAACTAACAGAGTTTAACCTTAATTTTGATTGAGCAGTTCTGAAACACTCTTTCTGTAGAAAATGCAATTGGACATTCAGGGCGCTATGCGGCCTATAGTGGAAAAGGAATATTTTCAAATAAAAACTGCACAGAAGAAATCTGTGAAACTTCTTACTGTTCTGTGCATTCAACTAACAGAGTTGAACCTCAGTTTTGATTGAGCAGTTCTGAAACACTCTTTCTGTAGAAAATACAAGTGGACATTCAAGGCGCTAAGAGGACTCTAGTGGAAAAAAGAAAAAGTTCACATAAAAACTACACAGAATCTATCTGTGAAACTTCTGTCTGTTCTGTGCATTCAACTAACGGACTTGAACCTTACTTTTGATTGAGGAGTTCTGAAACACTCTTTCTGTAGAAAATGCAAGTGGACCTTCGGAGCGCTAAGAGGCCTATAGCGGAAAAAGGAATACTTTCAAATACAAACTACACAGAAGGATTCTGTGAAACTTCTTTCTGTTCTTTGCATTCATCTAACAGAGTTGAACCTTACTTTTGATTGAGCACTTCTGAAACACCCTTTCTATAGAAAATGCAATTGGACATTCAGGGAGCTAAGAGGCCTATACTGGAAAAAGGAATATTTTCAAATAAAAACTGCACAGAAGCAATCTGCGAAACTTCTTACTGTTCTGTGCATTCAACTAACAGAGTTGAACCTTAGTTATTATTGAGCAGTTCTGAAACACTCTTTCTGTAGAAAATGCAAGTGAACATTCAGGGCGCTAAGAGGCCTATAGCGGAAAAATGAATATGTTCAAATAAAAACTACACAGAAGAAATCTGTGAAACTTCTTACTGTTCTGTGCATTCAACTAACAGAGTTGAACCTTAGTTTATATTGAGAAGTAATGAAACACTCTTTCTGCAGAAAATGCATGTGAACATTCAGGGCGCTAAGAGGCCTATAGTTGAGAAAGGTATATGTTCAAATAAAAACTACAAAGAAGCTATCTGTGAAACATCTTACAGTTCTGTGCATTCAACTGACAGAGTTCAACCTTACATTTGATTGAGCAGTTCTGAAACACCCTTTCTGTAGAAAATGCAAGTGGACATTCAGGGCGCTAAGAGGCCTATGGTGGAAAAAGGAACACCTTCAAATAAAAATTACACAGAAGCAATCTGTGAAACTTCTTACGGTTCTGTTCTTTAAACTAACACAGTTGAACCTTAATTTTGATTGAACAGTTCTGAAACACTCTTTCTGTAGAAAATGCAAGTGGACATTCATGGCTCTAAGAGGCCTATAGTGGACAAGGGAATATCTTCAAACAAAAACTACAAAGAAGCAATCTGTGAAACTTCTTTCTGTTCTGTGCTTTCAACTAACAGAGTTGAACCTTAGTTTTGATTGAGCAGTTCTGAAACACTCTTTCTGTAGAAAATACAAGTGGACATTCAGGGCGCTAAGAGGCCTATAGTGGAAAAAGGAATAGGTTCAAATAAAAACTACACAGAAGATATCTGTGAAACTTCTCTCTGTTCTGTGCATTCAACTAACAGAGTTGAACCTTAGTTTGGATTGAGCAGTTCTGAAACACTCTTTCTGTAGAAAATGCAAGTGGACATTCATGGCGCTAAGAGGCCCATAGTAGAAAAAGGAATATCTTCAAACAAAAACTATACAGAAGCAATCTGTGAAACTTCTTTCTGTTCTGTGCATTCAACTAACAGAGTTGAACCTTACTTTTGATTGAGCAGTTCTGAAACACTCTTTCTGTAGAAAATGGACGTGGACCTTCGGAGCGCTAAGAGGCCTACAGCGGAAAAAGTAATATCTTCAAATAAAAACTACACAGAAGCATTCTGTGAAACTTCTTTCTGTTCATTGCATTCAACTAACAGAGTTTAACTTTACTTTTGATTGAGCAGTTCTGAAACACTCTTTCTGTAGAAAATGCAAGTGGACATTCAGGGCGCTAAGAGGCCTATAGTGGAAAAGGAATATTTTCAAATAAAAACTGCACAGAAGAAATCTGTGAAACTTCTTACTGTTCTGTGCATTCAACTAACAGAGTTGAACCTCAATTTTGATTGAGCAGTTCTGAAACACTCTTTCTGTAGAAAATACAAGTGGACATTCAGGGCGCTAAGAGGACTATAGTGGAAAAAGGAAAAAGTTCACATAAAAACTACACAGAAGCTATCTGTGAAACTTCTCTCTGTTCTGTGCATTCAAATAACGGAGTTGAACCTTACTTTTGATTGAGAAGTTCTGAAACACTCTTTCTGTAGAAAATGCAAGTGGACCTTCGGAGCGCTAAGAGGCCTATAGCGGAAAAAGTAATACCTTCAAATACAAACTACACAGAAGCATTCTGTGAAACTTCTTTCTGTTCTGTGCATTCAACTAACAGAGTTTAACCTTAATTTTGATTGAGCAGTTCTGAAACACTCTTTCTGTAGAAAATGCAATTGGACATTCAGGGCGCTATGCGGCCTATAGTGGAAAAGGAATATTTTCAAATAAAAACTGCACAGAAGAAATCTGTGAAACTTCTTACTGTTCTGTGCATTCAACTAACAGAGTTGAACCTCAGTTTTGATTGAGCAGTTCTGAAACACTCTTTCTGTAGAAAATACAAGTGGACATTCAAGGCGCTAAGAGGACTCTAGTGGAAAAAAGAAAAAGTTCACATAAAAACTACACAGAATCTATCTGTGAAACTTCTGTCTGTTCTGTGCATTCAACTAACGGACTTGAACCTTACTTTTGATTGAGGAGTTCTGAAACACTCTTTCTGTAGAAAATGCAAGTGGACCTTCGGAGCGCTAAGAGGCCTATAGCGGAAAAAGGAATACTTTCAAATACAAACTACACAGAAGGATTCTGTGAAACTTCTTTCTGTTCTTTGCATTCATCTAACAGAGTTGAACCTTACTTTTGATTGAGCACTTCTGAAACACCCTTTCTATAGAAAATGCAATTGGACATTCAGGGAGCTAAGAGGCCTATACTGGAAAAAGGAATATTTTCAAATAAAAACTGCACAGAAGCAATCTGCGAAACTTCTTACTGTTCTGTGCATTCAACTAACAGAGTTGAACCTTAGTTATTATTGAGCAGTTCTGAAACACTCTTTCTGTAGAAAATGCAAGTGAACATTCAGGGCGCTAAGAGGCCTATAGCGGAAAAATGAATATGTTCAAATAAAAACTACACAGAAGAAATCTGTGAAACTTCTTACTGTTCTGTGCATTCAACTAACAGAGTTGAACCTTAGTTTATATTGAGAAGTAATGAAACACTCTTTCTGCAGAAAATGCATGTGAACATTCAGGGCGCTAAGAGGCCTATAGTTGAGAAAGGTATATGTTCAAATAAAAACTACAAAGAAGCTATCTGTGAAACATCTTACAGTTCTGTGCATTCAACTGACAGAGTTCAACCTTACATTTGATTGAGCAGTTCTGAAACACCCTTTCTGTAGAAAATGCAAGTGGACATTCAGGGCGCTAAGAGGCCTATGGTGGAAAAAGGAACACCTTCAAATAAAAATTACACAGAAGCAATCTGTGAAACTTCTTACGGTTCTGTTCTTTAAACTAACACAGTTGAACCTTAATTTTGATTGAACAGTTCTGAAACACTCTTTCTGTAGAAAATGCAAGTGGACATTCATGGCTCTAAGAGGCCTATAGTGGACAAGGGAATATCTTCAAACAAAAACTACAAAGAAGCAATCTGTGAAACTTCTTTCTGTTCTGTGCTTTCAACTAACAGAGTTGAACCTTAGTTTTGATTGAGCAGTTCTGAAACACTCTTTCTGTAGAAAATACAAGTGGACATTCAGGGCGCTAAGAGGCCTATAGTGGAAAAAGGAATAGGTTCAAATAAAAACTACACAGAAGATATCTGTGAAACTTCTCTCTGTTCTGTGCATTCAACTAACAGAGTTGAACCTTAGTTTGGATTGAGCAGTTCTGAAACACTCTTTCTGTAGAAAATGCAAGTGGACATTCATGGCGCTAAGAGGCCCATAGTAGAAAAAGGAATATCTTCAAACAAAAACTATACAGAAGCAATCTGTGAAACTTCTTTCTGTTCTGTGCATTCAACTAACAGAGTTGAACCTTACTTTTGATTGAGCAGTTCTGAAACACTCTTTCTGTAGAAAATGGACGTGGACCTTCGGAGCGCTAAGAGGCCTACAGCGGAAAAAGTAATATCTTCAAATAAAAACTACACAGAAGCATTCTGTGAAACTTCTTTCTGTTCATTGCATTCAACTAACAGAGTTTAACTTTACTTTTGATTGAGCAGTTCTGAAACACTCTTTCTGTAGAAAATGCAAGTGGACATTCAGGGCGCTAAGAGGCCTATAGTGGAAAAGGAATATTTTCAAATAAAAACTGCACAGAAGAAATCTGTGAAACTTCTTACTGTTCTGTGCATTCAACTAACAGAGTTGAACCTCAATTTTGATTGAGCAGTTCTGAAACACTCTTTCTGTAGAAAATACAAGTGGACATTCAGGGCGCTAAGAGGACTATAGTGGAAAAAGGAAAAAGTTCACATAAAAACTACACAGAAGCTATCTGTGAAACTTCTCTCTGTTCTGTGCATTCAAATAACGGAGTTGAACCTTACTTTTGATTGAGAAGTTCTGAAACACTCTTTCTGTAGAAAATGCAAGTGGACCTTCGGAGCGCTAAGAGGCCTATAGCGGAAAAAGTAATACCTTCAAATACAAACTACACAGAAGCATTCTGTGAAACTTCTTTCTGTTCTGTGCATTCAACTAACAGAGTTTAACCTTAATTTTGATTGAGCAGTTCTGAAACACTCTTTCTGTAGAAAATGCAATTGGACATTCAGGGCGCTATGCGGCCTATAGTGGAAAAGGAATATTTTCAAATAAAAACTGCACAGAAGAAATCTGTGAAACTTCTTACTGTTCTGTGCATTCAACTAACAGAGTTGAACCTCAGTTTTGATTGAGCAGTTCTGAAACACTCTTTCTGTAGAAAATACAAGTGGACATTCAAGGCGCTAAGAGGACTTAGTGGAAAAAAGAAAAAGTTCACATAAAAACTACACAGAATCTATCTGTGAAACTTCTGTCTGTTCTGTGCATTCAACTAACGGACTTGAACCTTACTTTTGATTGAGGAGTTCTGAAACACTCTTTCTGTAGAAAATGCAAGTGGACCTTCGGAGCGCTAAGAGGCCTATAGCGGAAAAAGGAATACTTTCAAATACAAACTACACAGAAGGATTCTGTGAAACTTCTTTCTGTTCTTTGCATTCATCTAACAGAGTTGAACCTTACTTTTGATTGAGCACTTCTGAAACACCCTTTCTATAGAAAATGCAATTGGACATTCAGGGAGCTAAGAGGCCTATACTGGAAAAAGGAATATTTTCAAATAAAAACTGCACAGAAGCAATCTGCGAAACTTCTTACTGTTCTGTGCATTCAACTAACAGAGTTGAACCTTAGTTATTATTGAGCAGTTCTGAAACACTCTTTCTGTAGAAAATGCAAGTGAACATTCAGGGCGCTAAGAGGCCTATAGCGGAAAAATGAATATGTTCAAATAAAAACTACACAGAAGAAATCTGTGAAACTTCTTACTGTTCTGTGCATTCAACTAACAGAGTTGAACCTTAGTTTATATTGAGAAGTAATGAAACACTCTTTCTGCAGAAAATGCATGTGAACATTCAGGGCGCTAAGAGGCCTATAGTTGAGAAAGGTATATGTTCAAATAAAAACTACAAAGAAGCTATCTGTGAAACATCTTACAGTTCTGTGCATTCAACTGACAGAGTTCAACCTTACATTTGATTGAGCAGTTCTGAAACACCCTTTCTGTAGAAAATGCAAGTGGACATTCAGGGCGCTAAGAGGCCTATGGTGGAAAAAGGAACACCTTCAAATAAAAATTACACAGAAGCAATCTGTGAAACTTCTTACGGTTCTGTTCTTTAAACTAACACAGTTGAACCTTAATTTTGATTGAACAGTTCTGAAACACTCTTTCTGTAGAAAATGCAAGTGGACATTCATGGCTCTAAGAGGCCTATAGTGGACAAGGGAATATCTTCAAACAAAAACTACAAAGAAGCAATCTGTGAAACTTCTTTCTGTTCTGTGCTTTCAACTAACAGAGTTGAACCTTAGTTTTGATTGAGCAGTTCTGAAACACTCTTTCTGTAGAAAATACAAGTGGACATTCAGGGCGCTAAGAGGCCTATAGTGGAAAAAGGAATAGGTTCAAATAAAAACTACACAGAAGATATCTGTGAAACTTCTCTCTGTTCTGTGCATTCAACTAACAGAGTTGAACCTTAGTTTGGATTGAGCAGTTCTGAAACACTCTTTCTGTAGAAAATGCAAGTGGACATTCATGGCGCTAAGAGGCCCATAGTAGAAAAAGGAATATCTTCAAACAAAAACTATACAGAAGCAATCTGTGAAACTTCTTTCTGTTCTGTGCATTCAACTAACAGAGTTGAACCTTACTTTTGATTGAGCAGTTCTGAAACACTCTTTCTGTAGAAAATGGACGTGGACCTTCGGAGCGCTAAGAGGCCTACAGCGGAAAAAGTAATATCTTCAAATAAAAACTACACAGAAGCATTCTGTGAAACTTCTTTCTGTTCATTGCATTCAACTAACAGAGTTTAACTTTACTTTTGATTGAGCAGTTCTGAAACACTCTTTCTGTAGAAAATGCAAGTGGACATTCAGGGCGCTAAGAGGCCTATAGTGGAAAAGGAATATTTTCAAATAAAAACTGCACAGAAGAAATCTGTGAAACTTCTTACTGTTCTGTGCATTCAACTAACAGAGTTGAACCTCAATTTTGATTGAGCAGTTCTGAAACACTCTTTCTGTAGAAAATACAAGTGGACATTCAGGGCGCTAAGAGGACTATAGTGGAAAAAGGAAAAAGTTCACATAAAAACTACACAGAAGCTATCTGTGAAACTTCTCTCTGTTCTGTGCATTCAAATAACGGAGTTGAACCTTACTTTTGATTGAGAAGTTCTGAAACACTCTTTCTGTAGAAAATGCAAGTGGACCTTCGGAGCGCTAAGAGGCCTATAGCGGAAAAAGTAATACCTTCAAATACAAACTACACAGAAGCATTCTGTGAAACTTCTTTCTGTTCTGTGCATTCAACTAACAGAGTTTAACCTTAATTTTGATTGAGCAGTTCTGAAACACTCTTTCTGTAGAAAATGCAATTGGACATTCAGGGCGCTATGCGGCCTATAGTGGAAAAGGAATATTTTCAAATAAAAACTGCACAGAAGAAATCTGTGAAACTTCTTACTGTTCTGTGCATTCAACTAACAGAGTTGAACCTCAGTTTTGATTGAGCAGTTCTGAAACACTCTTTCTGTAGAAAATACAAGTGGACATTCAAGGCGCTAAGAGGACTATAGTGGAAAAAAGAAAAAGTTCACATAAAAACTACACAGAATCTATCTGTGAAACTTCTGTCTGTTCTGTGCATTCAACTAACGGACTTGAACCTTACTTTTGATTGAGGAGTTCTGAAACACTCTTTCTGTAGAAAATGCAAGTGGACCTTCGGAGCGCTAAGAGGCCTATAGCGGAAAAAGGAATACTTTCAAATACAAACTACACAGAAGGATTCTGTGAAACTTCTTTCTGTTCTTTGCATTCATCTAACAGAGTTGAACCTTACTTTTGATTGAGCACTTCTGAAACACCCTTTCTATAGAAAATGCAATTGGACATTCAGGGAGCTAAGAGGCCTATACTGGAAAAAGGAATATTTTCAAATAAAAACTGCACAGAAGCAATCTGCGAAACTTCTTACTGTTCTGTGCATTCAACTAACAGAGTTGAACCTTAGTTATTATTGAGCAGTTCTGAAACACTCTTTCTGTAGAAAATGCAAGTGAACATTCAGGGCGCTAAGAGGCCTATAGCGGAAAAATGAATATGTTCAAATAAAAACTACACAGAAGAAATCTGTGAAACTTCTTACTGTTCTGTGCATTCAACTAACAGAGTTGAACCTTAGTTTATATTGAGAAGTAATGAAACACTCTTTCTGCAGAAAATGCATGTGAACATTCAGGGCGCTAAGAGGCCTATAGTTGAGAAAGGTATATGTTCAAATAAAAACTACAAAGAAGCTATCTGTGAAACATCTTACAGTTCTGTGCATTCAACTGACAGAGTTCAACCTTACATTTGATTGAGCAGTTCTGAAACACCCTTTCTGTAGAAAATGCAAGTGGACATTCAGGGCGCTAAGAGGCCTATGGTGGAAAAAGGAACACCTTCAAATAAAAATTACACAGAAGCAATCTGTGAAACTTCTTACGGTTCTGTTCTTTAAACTAACACAGTTGAACCTTAATTTTGATTGAACAGTTCTGAAACACTCTTTCTGTAGAAAATGCAAGTGGACATTCATGGCTCTAAGAGGCCTATAGTGGACAAGGGAATATCTTCAAACAAAAACTACAAAGAAGCAATCTGTGAAACTTCTTTCTGTTCTGTGCTTTCAACTAACAGAGTTGAACCTTAGTTTTGATTGAGCAGTTCTGAAACACTCTTTCTGTAGAAAATACAAGTGGACATTCAGGGCGCTAAGAGGCCTATAGTGGAAAAAGGAATAGGTTCAAATAAAAACTACACAGAAGATATCTGTGAAACTTCTCTCTGTTCTGTGCATTCAACTAACAGAGTTGAACCTTAGTTTGGATTGAGCAGTTCTGAAACACTCTTTCTGTAGAAAATGCAAGTGGACATTCATGGCGCTAAGAGGCCCATAGTAGAAAAAGGAATATCTTCAAACAAAAACTATACAGAAGCAATCTGTGAAACTTCTTTCTGTTCTGTGCATTCAACTAACAGAGTTGAACCTTACTTTTGATTGAGCAGTTCTGAAACACTCTTTCTGTAGAAAATGGACGTGGACCTTCGGAGCGCTAAGAGGCCTACAGCGGAAAAAGTAATATCTTCAAATAAAAACTACACAGAAGCATTCTGTGAAACTTCTTTCTGTTCATTGCATTCAACTAACAGAGTTTAACTTTACTTTTGATTGAGCAGTTCTGAAACACTCTTTCTGTAGAAAATGCAAGTGGACATTCAGGGCGCTAAGAGGCCTATAGTGGAAAAGGAATATTTTCAAATAAAAACTGCACAGAAGAAATCTGTGAAACTTCTTACTGTTCTGTGCATTCAACTAACAGAGTTGAACCTCAATTTTGATTGAGCAGTTCTGAAACACTCTTTCTGTAGAAAATACAAGTGGACATTCAGGGCGCTAAGAGGACTATAGTGGAAAAAGGAAAAAGTTCACATAAAAACTACACAGAAGCTATCTGTGAAACTTCTCTCTGTTCTGTGCATTCAAATAACGGAGTTGAACCTTACTTTTGATTGAGAAGTTCTGAAACACTCTTTCTGTAGAAAATGCAAGTGGACCTTCGGAGCGCTAAGAGGCCTATAGCGGAAAAAGTAATACCTTCAAATACAAACTACACAGAAGCATTCTGTGAAACTTCTTTCTGTTCTGTGCATTCAACTAACAGAGTTTAACCTTAATTTTGATTGAGCAGTTCTGAAACACTCTTTCTGTAGAAAATGCAATTGGACATTCAGGGCGCTATGCGGCCTATAGTGGAAAAGGAATATTTTCAAATAAAAACTGCACAGAAGAAATCTGTGAAACTTCTTACTGTTCTGTGCATTCAACTAACAGAGTTGAACCTCAGTTTTGATTGAGCAGTTCTGAAACACTCTTTCTGTAGAAAATACAAGTGGACATTCAAGGCGCTAAGAGGACTATAGTGGAAAAAAGAAAAAGTTCACATAAAAACTACACAGAATCTATCTGTGAAACTTCTGTCTGTTCTGTGCATTCAACTAACGGACTTGAACCTTACTTTTGATTGAGGAGTTCTGAAACACTCTTTCTGTAGAAAATGCAAGTGGACCTTCGGAGCGCTAAGAGGCCTATAGCGGAAAAAGGAATACTTTCAAATACAAACTACACAGAAGGATTCTGTGAAACTTCTTTCTGTTCTTTGCATTCATCTAACAGAGTTGAACCTTACTTTTGATTGAGCACTTCTGAAACACCCTTTCTATAGAAAATGCAATTGGACATTCAGGGAGCTAAGAGGCCTATACTGGAAAAAGGAATATTTTCAAATAAAAACTGCACAGAAGCAATCTGCGAAACTTCTTACTGTTCTGTGCATTCAACTAACAGAGTTGAACCTTAGTTATTATTGAGCAGTTCTGAAACACTCTTTCTGTAGAAAATGCAAGTGAACATTCAGGGCGCTAAGAGGCCTATAGCGGAAAAATGAATATGTTCAAATAAAAACTACACAGAAGAAATCTGTGAAACTTCTTACTGTTCTGTGCATTCAACTAACAGAGTTGAACCTTAGTTTATATTGAGAAGTAATGAAACACTCTTTCTGCAGAAAATGCATGTGAACATTCAGGGCGCTAAGAGGCCTATAGTTGAGAAAGGTATATGTTCAAATAAAAACTACAAAGAAGCTATCTGTGAAACATCTTACAGTTCTGTGCATTCAACTGACAGAGTTCAACCTTACATTTGATTGAGCAGTTCTGAAACACCCTTTCTGTAGAAAATGCAAGTGGACATTCAGGGCGCTAAGAGGCCTATGGTGGAAAAAGGAACACCTTCAAATAAAAATTACACAGAAGCAATCTGTGAAACTTCTTACGGTTCTGTTCTTTAAACTAACACAGTTGAACCTTAATTTTGATTGAACAGTTCTGAAACACTCTTTCTGTAGAAAATGCAAGTGGACATTCATGGCTCTAAGAGGCCTATAGTGGACAAGGGAATATCTTCAAACAAAAACTACAAAGAAGCAATCTGTGAAACTTCTTTCTGTTCTGTGCTTTCAACTAACAGAGTTGAACCTTAGTTTTGATTGAGCAGTTCTGAAACACTCTTTCTGTAGAAAATACAAGTGGACATTCAGGGCGCTAAGAGGCCTATAGTGGAAAAAGGAATAGGTTCAAATAAAAACTACACAGAAGATATCTGTGAAACTTCTCTCTGTTCTGTGCATTCAACTAACAGAGTTGAACCTTAGTTTGGATTGAGCAGTTCTGAAACACTCTTTCTGTAGAAAATGCAAGTGGACATTCATGGCGCTAAGAGGCCCATAGTAGAAAAAGGAATATCTTCAAACAAAAACTATACAGAAGCAATCTGTGAAACTTCTTTCTGTTCTGTGCATTCAACTAACAGAGTTGAACCTTACTTTTGATTGAGCAGTTCTGAAACACTCTTTCTGTAGAAAATGGACGTGGACCTTCGGAGCGCTAAGAGGCCTACAGCGGAAAAAGTAATATCTTCAAATAAAAACTACACAGAAGCATTCTGTGAAACTTCTTTCTGTTCATTGCATTCAACTAACAGAGTTTAACTTTACTTTTGATTGAGCAGTTCTGAAACACTCTTTCTGTAGAAAATGCAAGTGGACATTCAGGGCGCTAAGAGGCCTATAGTGGAAAAGGAATATTTTCAAATAAAAACTGCACAGAAGAAATCTGTGAAACTTCTTACTGTTCTGTGCATTCAACTAACAGAGTTGAACCTCAATTTTGATTGAGCAGTTCTGAAACACTCTTTCTGTAGAAAATACAAGTGGACATTCAGGGCGCTAAGAGGACTATAGTGGAAAAAGGAAAAAGTTCACATAAAAACTACACAGAAGCTATCTGTGAAACTTCTCTCTGTTCTGTGCATTCAAATAACGGAGTTGAACCTTACTTTTGATTGAGAAGTTCTGAAACACTCTTTCTGTAGAAAATGCAAGTGGACCTTCGGAGCGCTAAGAGGCCTATAGCGGAAAAAGTAATACCTTCAAATACAAACTACACAGAAGCATTCTGTGAAACTTCTTTCTGTTCTGTGCATTCAACTAACAGAGTTTAACCTTAATTTTGATTGAGCAGTTCTGAAACACTCTTTCTGTAGAAAATGCAATTGGACATTCAGGGCGCTATGCGGCCTATAGTGGAAAAGGAATATTTTCAAATAAAAACTGCACAGAAGAAATCTGTGAAACTTCTTACTGTTCTGTGCATTCAACTAACAGAGTTGAACCTCAGTTTTGATTGAGCAGTTCTGAAACACTCTTTCTGTAGAAAATACAAGTGGACATTCAAGGCGCTAAGAGGACTATAGTGGAAAAAAGAAAAAGTTCACATAAAAACTACACAGAATCTATCTGTGAAACTTCTGTCTGTTCTGTGCATTCAACTAACGGACTTGAACCTTACTTTTGATTGAGGAGTTCTGAAACACTCTTTCTGTAGAAAATGCAAGTGGACCTTCGGAGCGCTAAGAGGCCTATAGCGGAAAAAGGAATACTTTCAAATACAAACTACACAGAAGGATTCTGTGAAACTTCTTTCTGTTCTTTGCATTCATCTAACAGAGTTGAACCTTACTTTTGATTGAGCACTTCTGAAACACCCTTTCTATAGAAAATGCAATTGGACATTCAGGGAGCTAAGAGGCCTATACTGGAAAAAGGAATATTTTCAAATAAAAACTGCACAGAAGCAATCTGCGAAACTTCTTACTGTTCTGTGCATTCAACTAACAGAGTTGAACCTTAGTTATTATTGAGCAGTTCTGAAACACTCTTTCTGTAGAAAATGCAAGTGAACATTCAGGGCGCTAAGAGGCCTATAGCGGAAAAATGAATATGTTCAAATAAAAACTACACAGAAGAAATCTGTGAAACTTCTTACTGTTCTGTGCATTCAACTAACAGAGTTGAACCTTAGTTTATATTGAGAAGTAATGAAACACTCTTTCTGCAGAAAATGCATGTGAACATTCAGGGCGCTAAGAGGCCTATAGTTGAGAAAGGTATATGTTCAAATAAAAACTACAAAGAAGCTATCTGTGAAACATCTTACAGTTCTGTGCATTCAACTGACAGAGTTCAACCTTACATTTGATTGAGCAGTTCTGAAACACCCTTTCTGTAGAAAATGCAAGTGGACATTCAGGGCGCTAAGAGGCCTATGGTGGAAAAAGGAACACCTTCAAATAAAAATTACACAGAAGCAATCTGTGAAACTTCTTACGGTTCTGTTCTTTAAACTAACACAGTTGAACCTTAATTTTGATTGAACAGTTCTGAAACACTCTTTCTGTAGAAAATGCAAGTGGACATTCATGGCTCTAAGAGGCCTATAGTGGACAAGGGAATATCTTCAAACAAAAACTACAAAGAAGCAATCTGTGAAACTTCTTTCTGTTCTGTGCTTTCAACTAACAGAGTTGAACCTTAGTTTTGATTGAGCAGTTCTGAAACACTCTTTCTGTAGAAAATACAAGTGGACATTCAGGGCGCTAAGAGGCCTATAGTGGAAAAAGGAATAGGTTCAAATAAAAACTACACAGAAGATATCTGTGAAACTTCTCTCTGTTCTGTGCATTCAACTAACAGAGTTGAACCTTAGTTTGGATTGAGCAGTTCTGAAACACTCTTTCTGTAGAAAATGCAAGTGGACATTCATGGCGCTAAGAGGCCCATAGTAGAAAAAGGAATATCTTCAAACAAAACTATACAGAAGCAATCTGTGAAACTTCTTTCTGTTCTGTGCATTCAACTAACAGAGTTGAACCTTACTTTTGATTGAGCAGTTCTGAAACACTCTTTCTGTAGAAAATGGACGTGGACCTTCGGAGCGCTAAGAGGCCTACAGCGGAAAAAGTAATATCTTCAAATAAAAACTACACAGAAGCATTCTGTGAAACTTCTTTCTGTTCATTGCATTCAACTAACAGAGTTTAACTTTACTTTTGATTGAGCAGTTCTGAAACACTCTTTCTGTAGAAAATGCAAGTGGACATTCAGGGCGCTAAGAGGCCTATAGTGGAAAAGGAATATTTTCAAATAAAAACTGCACAGAAGAAATCTGTGAAACTTCTTACTGTTCTGTGCATTCAACTAACAGAGTTGAACCTCAATTTTGATTGAGCAGTTCTGAAACACTCTTTCTGTAGAAAATACAAGTGGACATTCAGGGCGCTAAGAGGACTATAGTGGAAAAAGGAAAAGTTCACATAAAAACTACACAGAAGCTATCTGTGAAACTTCTCTCTGTTCTGTGCATTCAAATAACGGAGTTGAACCTTACTTTTGATTGAGAAGTTCTGAAACACTCTTTCTGTAGAAAATGCAAGTGGACTTCGGAGCGCTAAGAGGCCTATAGCGGAAAAAGTAATACCTTCAAATACAAACTACACAGAAGCATTCTGTGAAACTTCTTTCTGTTCTGTGCATTCAACTAACAGAGTTTAACCTTAATTTTGATTGAGCAGTTCTGAAACACTCTTTCTGTAGAAAATGCAATTGGACATTCAGGGCGCTATGCGGCCTATAGTGGAAAAGGAATATTTTCAAATAAAAACTGCACAGAAGAAATCTGTGAAACTTCTTACTGTTCTGTGCATTCAACTAACAGAGTTGAACCTCAGTTTTGATTGAGCAGTTCTGAAACACTCTTTCTGTAGAAAATACAAGTGGACATTCAAGGCGCTAAGAGGACTTAGTGGAAAAAAGAAAAGTTCACATAAAAACTACACAGAATCTATCTGTGAAACTTCTGTCTGTTCTGTGCATTCAACTAACGGACTTGAACCTTACTTTTGATTGAGGAGTTCTGAAACACTCTTTCTGTAGAAAATGCAAGTGGACCTTCGGAGCGCTAAGAGGCCTATAGCGGAAAAAGGAATACTTTCAAATACAAACTACACAGAAGGATTCTGTGAAACTTCTTTCTGTTCTTTGCATTCATCTAACAGAGTTGAACCTTACTTTTGATTGAGCACTTCTGAAACACCCTTTCTATAGAAAATGCAATTGGACATTCAGGGAGCTAAGAGGCCTATACTGGAAAAAGGAATATTTTCAAATAAAAACTGCACAGAAGCAATCTGCGAAACTTCTTACTGTTCTGTGCATTCAACTAACAGAGTTGAACCTTAGTTATTATTGAGCAGTTCTGAAACACTCTTTCTGTAGAAAATGCAAGTGAACATTCAGGGCGCTAAGAGGCCTATAGCGGAAAAATGAATATGTTCAAATAAAAACTACACAGAAGAAATCTGTGAAACTTCTTACTGTTCTGTGCATTCAACTAACAGAGTTGAACCTTAGTTTATATTGAGAAGTAATGAAACACTCTTTCTGCAGAAAATGCATGTGAACATTCAGGGCGCTAAGAGGCCTATAGTTGAGAAAGGTATATGTTCAAATAAAAACTACAAAGAAGCTATCTGTGAAACATCTTACAGTTCTGTGCATTCAACTGACAGAGTTCAACCTTACATTTGATTGAGCAGTTCTGAAACACCCTTTCTGTAGAAAATGCAAGTGGACATTCAGGGCGCTAAGAGGCCTATGGTGGAAAAAGGAACACCTTCAAATAAAAATTACACAGAAGCAATCTGTGAAACTTCTTACGGTTCTGTTCTTTAAACTAACACAGTTGAACCTTAATTTTGATTGAACAGTTCTGAAACACTCTTTCTGTAGAAAATGCAAGTGGACATTCATGGCTCTAAGAGGCCTATAGTGGACAAGGGAATATCTTCAAACAAAAACTACAAAGAAGCAATCTGTGAAACTTCTTTCTGTTCTGTGCTTTCAACTAACAGAGTTGAACCTTAGTTTTGATTGAGCAGTTCTGAAACACTCTTTCTGTAGAAAATACAAGTGGACATTCAGGGCGCTAAGAGGCCTATAGTGGAAAAAGGAATAGGTTCAAATAAAAACTACACAGAAGATATCTGTGAAACTTCTCTCTGTTCTGTGCATTCAACTAACAGAGTTGAACCTTAGTTTGGATTGAGCAGTTCTGAAACACTCTTTCTGTAGAAAATGCAAGTGGACATTCATGGCGCTAAGAGGCCCATAGTAGAAAAAGGAATATCTTCAAACAAAAACTATACAGAAGCAATCTGTGAAACTTCTTTCTGTTCTGTGCATTCAACTAACAGAGTTGAACCTTACTTTTGATTGAGCAGTTCTGAAACACTCTTTCTGTAGAAAATGGACGTGGACCTTCGGAGCGCTAAGAGGCCTACAGCGGAAAAAGTAATATCTTCAAATAAAAACTACACAGAAGCATTCTGTGAAACTTCTTTCTGTTCATTGCATTCAACTAACAGAGTTTAACTTTACTTTTGATTGAGCAGTTCTGAAACACTCTTTCTGTAGAAAATGCAAGTGGACATTCAGGGCGCTAAGAGGCCTATAGTGGAAAAGGAATATTTTCAAATAAAAACTGCACAGAAGAAATCTGTGAAACTTCTTACTGTTCTGTGCATTCAACTAACAGAGTTGAACCTCAATTTTGATTGAGCAGTTCTGAAACACTCTTTCTGTAGAAAATACAAGTGGACATTCAGGGCGCTAAGAGGACTATAGTGGAAAAAGGAAAAAGTTCACATAAAAACTACACAGAAGCTATCTGTGAAACTTCTCTCTGTTCTGTGCATTCAAATAACGGAGTTGAACCTTACTTTTGATTGAGAAGTTCTGAAACACTCTTTCTGTAGAAAATGCAAGTGGACCTTCGGAGCGCTAAGAGGCCTATAGCGGAAAAAGTAATACCTTCAAATACAAACTACACAGAAGCATTCTGTGAAACTTCTTTCTGTTCTGTGCATTCAACTAACAGAGTTTAACCTTAATTTTGATTGAGCAGTTCTGAAACACTCTTTCTGTAGAAAATGCAATTGGACATTCAGGGCGCTATGCGGCCTATAGTGGAAAAGGAATATTTTCAAATAAAAACTGCACAGAAGAAATCTGTGAAACTTCTTACTGTTCTGTGCATTCAACTAACAGAGTTGAACCTCAGTTTTGATTGAGCAGTTCTGAAACACTCTTTCTGTAGAAAATACAAGTGGACATTCAAGGCGCTAAGAGGACTTAGTGGAAAAAAGAAAAAGTTCACATAAAAACTACACAGAATCTATCTGTGAAACTTCTGTCTGTTCTGTGCATTCAACTAACGGACTTGAACCTTACTTTTGATTGAGGAGTTCTGAAACACTCTTTCTGTAGAAAATGCAAGTGGACCTTCGGAGCGCTAAGAGGCCTATAGCGGAAAAAGGAATACTTTCAAATACAAACTACACAGAAGGATTCTGTGAAACTTCTTTCTGTTCTTTGCATTCATCTAACAGAGTTGAACCTTACTTTTGATTGAGCACTTCTGAAACACCCTTTCTATAGAAAATGCAATTGGACATTCAGGGAGCTAAGAGGCCTATACTGGAAAAAGGAATATTTTCAAATAAAAACTGCACAGAAGCAATCTGCGAAACTTCTTACTGTTCTGTGCATTCAACTAACAGAGTTGAACCTTAGTTATTATTGAGCAGTTCTGAAACACTCTTTCTGTAGAAAATGCAAGTGAACATTCAGGGCGCTAAGAGGCCTATAGCGGAAAAATGAATATGTTCAAATAAAAACTACACAGAAGAAATCTGTGAAACTTCTTACTGTTCTGTGCATTCAACTAACAGAGTTGAACCTTAGTTTATATTGAGAAGTAATGAAACACTCTTTCTGCAGAAAATGCATGTGAACATTCAGGGCGCTAAGAGGCCTATAGTTGAGAAAGGTATATGTTCAAATAAAAACTACAAAGAAGCTATCTGTGAAACATCTTACAGTTCTGTGCATTCAACTGACAGAGTTCAACCTTACATTTGATTGAGCAGTTCTGAAACACCCTTTCTGTAGAAAATGCAAGTGGACATTCAGGGCGCTAAGAGGCCTATGGTGGAAAAAGGAACACCTTCAAATAAAAATTACACAGAAGCAATCTGTGAAACTTCTTACGGTTCTGTTCTTTAAACTAACACAGTTGAACCTTAATTTTGATTGAACAGTTCTGAAACACTCTTTCTGTAGAAAATGCAAGTGGACATTCATGGCTCTAAGAGGCCTATAGTGGACAAGGGAATATCTTCAAACAAAAACTACAAAGAAGCAATCTGTGAAACTTCTTTCTGTTCTGTGCTTTCAACTAACAGAGTTGAACCTTAGTTTTGATTGAGCAGTTCTGAAACACTCTTTCTGTAGAAAATACAAGTGGACATTCAGGGCGCTAAGAGGCCTATAGTGGAAAAAGGAATAGGTTCAAATAAAAACTACACAGAAGATATCTGTGAAACTTCTCTCTGTTCTGTGCATTCAACTAACAGAGTTGAACCTTAGTTTGGATTGAGCAGTTCTGAAACACTCTTTCTGTAGAAAATGCAAGTGGACATTCATGGCGCTAAGAGGCCCATAGTAGAAAAAGGAATATCTTCAAACAAAAACTATACAGAAGCAATCTGTGAAACTTCTTTCTGTTCTGTGCATTCAACTAACAGAGTTGAACCTTACTTTTGATTGAGCAGTTCTGAAACACTCTTTCTGTAGAAAATGGACGTGGACCTTCGGAGCGCTAAGAGGCCTACAGCGGAAAAAGTAATATCTTCAAATAAAAACTACACAGAAGCATTCTGTGAAACTTCTTTCTGTTCATTGCATTCAACTAACAGAGTTTAACTTTACTTTTGATTGAGCAGTTCTGAAACACTCTTTCTGTAGAAAATGCAAGTGGACATTCAGGGCGCTAAGAGGCCTATAGTGGAAAAGGAATATTTTCAAATAAAAACTGCACAGAAGAAATCTGTGAAACTTCTTACTGTTCTGTGCATTCAACTAACAGAGTTGAACCTCAATTTTGATTGAGCAGTTCTGAAACACTCTTTCTGTAGAAAATACAAGTGGACATTCAGGGCGCTAAGAGGACTATAGTGGAAAAAGGAAAAAGTTCACATAAAAACTACACAGAAGCTATCTGTGAAACTTCTCTCTGTTCTGTGCATTCAAATAACGGAGTTGAACCTTACTTTTGATTGAGAAGTTCTGAAACACTCTTTCTGTAGAAAATGCAAGTGGACCTTCGGAGCGCTAAGAGGCCTATAGCGGAAAAAGTAATACCTTCAAATACAAACTACACAGAAGCATTCTGTGAAACTTCTTTCTGTTCTGTGCATTCAACTAACAGAGTTTAACCTTAATTTTGATTGAGCAGTTCTGAAACACTCTTTCTGTAGAAAATGCAATTGGACATTCAGGGCGCTATGCGGCCTATAGTGGAAAAGGAATATTTTCAAATAAAAACTGCACAGAAGAAATCTGTGAAACTTCTTACTGTTCTGTGCATTCAACTAACAGAGTTGAACCTCAGTTTTGATTGAGCAGTTCTGAAACACTCTTTCTGTAGAAAATACAAGTGGACATTCAAGGCGCTAAGAGGACTATAGTGGAAAAAAGAAAAAGTTCACATAAAAACTACACAGAATCTATCTGTGAAACTTCTGTCTGTTCTGTGCATTCAACTAACGGACTTGAACCTTACTTTTGATTGAGGAGTTCTGAAACACTCTTTCTGTAGAAAATGCAAGTGGACCTTCGGAGCGCTAAGAGGCCTATAGCGGAAAAAGGAATACTTTCAAATACAAACTACACAGAAGGATTCTGTGAAACTTCTTTCTGTTCTTTGCATTCATCTAACAGAGTTGAACCTTACTTTTGATTGAGCACTTCTGAAACACCCTTTCTATAGAAAATGCAATTGGACATTCAGGGAGCTAAGAGGCCTATACTGGAAAAAGGAATATTTTCAAATAAAAACTGCACAGAAGCAATCTGCGAAACTTCTTACTGTTCTGTGCATTCAACTAACAGAGTTGAACCTTAGTTATTATTGAGCAGTTCTGAAACACTCTTTCTGTAGAAAATGCAAGTGAACATTCAGGGCGCTAAGAGGCCTATAGCGGAAAAATGAATATGTTCAAATAAAAACTACACAGAAGAAATCTGTGAAACTTCTTACTGTTCTGTGCATTCAACTAACAGAGTTGAACCTTAGTTTATATTGAGAAGTAATGAAACACTCTTTCTGCAGAAAATGCATGTGAACATTCAGGGCGCTAAGAGGCCTATAGTTGAGAAAGGTATATGTTCAAATAAAAACTACAAAGAAGCTATCTGTGAAACATCTTACAGTTCTGTGCATTCAACTGACAGAGTTCAACCTTACATTTGATTGAGCAGTTCTGAAACACCCTTTCTGTAGAAAATGCAAGTGGACATTCAGGGCGCTAAGAGGCCTATGGTGGAAAAAGGAACACCTTCAAATAAAAATTACACAGAAGCAATCTGTGAAACTTCTTACGGTTCTGTTCTTTAAACTAACACAGTTGAACCTTAATTTTGATTGAACAGTTCTGAAACACTCTTTCTGTAGAAAATGCAAGTGGACATTCATGGCTCTAAGAGGCCTATAGTGGACAAGGGAATATCTTCAAACAAAAACTACAAAGAAGCAATCTGTGAAACTTCTTTCTGTTCTGTGCTTTCAACTAACAGAGTTGAACCTTAGTTTTGATTGAGCAGTTCTGAAACACTCTTTCTGTAGAAATCAAGTGGACATTCAGGCGCTAAGAGCTATAGTGGAAAAGGAATAGTTCAAAAAAACTAACAGAAGATATCTGTGAAACTTCTTTCTGTTCTGTGCATTCTTTTTTTTTTTTTTTTTTTTTTAAGAAATTTTTTTTTTTCATTCAACAGAGTTGAACCTTACTTTTGATTGAGCAGTTCTGAAACACTCTTTCTGTAGAAATGGACGTGGACTTCGGAGCGCTAAGAGGCCTACAGCGGAAAAGTAATATCTTCAAATAAAAAACTACACAGAAGCATTCTGTGAACTCTTTCTGTTCTTGCATTCAACTACAGAGTTTAACTTTACTTTTGATTGAGCAGTTCTGAAACACTCTTTCTGTAGAAAATGCAAGTGGACATTCAGGCGCTAAGAGGCCTATGTGGAAAAGGAATATTTTCAAATAAACTGCACAGAAGAATCTGTTGAATTCTTCTGTTCTGTGCATTCAACTAACAGAGTTGAACCTCATTTTGATTGAGCAGTTCTGAAACACTCTTTCTGTAGAAAATACAAGTGGACATTCAGGGCGCTAAGAGGACTATAGTGGAAAAGGAAAAAGTTCACATAAAACTACACAGAAGCTATCTGTGAAACTTCTCTCTGTTCTGTGCATTCAAATAACGGAGTTGACCTTACTTTTGATTGAGAAGTTCTGAACACACTCTTTCTGTAGAAAATGCAAGTGGACCTTCGGAGCGCTAAGAGGCCTATAGCGGAAAAGTAATACCTTCAAATACAAACTACACAGAAGCATTCTGTGAAACTTCTTTCTGTTCTGTGCATTCAACTAACAGAGTTTAAACCTTATTTTGATTGGAGCAGTTCTGAAACACTCTTTCTGTAGAAAATGCAATTGGACATTTCAGGGCGCTATGCGGCCTATAGTGGAAAAGAATATTTTAATAAAAACTGCACAGAAGAATCTGGTGAAACTTCTTACTGTTCTGTGCATTCAACTAACAGGTTGAACCCAGTTTTGATTGAGCAGTTTGAAACACTCTTTCTGTAGAAATACAGTGACATTCAAGGCGCTAAGAGGACTATAGTGGAAAAAGAAAAGTTCACATAAAACTACACGAATCTATTGTGAACTTCTGTCTGTTCTGTGCATTCAACTAACAGAGTTGAACCTTAGTTTTGATTGAGAGTTCTGAAACACTCTTTCTGTAGAAAATGCAAGTGGACATTCGGCGCTAAGAGGCCTATAGCGGAAAAAGAATACTTTCAAATAAAACTACACAGAAGGATCTGTGAAACTTCTTCTGTTCTTGCATTCTAACAGAGTTGAACCTTACTTTTGATTGAGCAGTTCTGAAACACCCTTTCTGTAGAAAATGCAAGTGGACATTCAGGAGCTAAGAGGCCTATACTGGAAAAAGGAATATTTCAAATAAAAACTGCACAGAAGCAATCTGTGAAACTTCTTACTGTTCTGTGCATTCAACTAACAGAGTTGAACCTTAGTTTTGATTGAGCAGTTCTGAAACACTCTTTCTGTAGAAAATGCAAGTGGACATTCAGGGCTAAGAGGCCTATAGCAAAAAAATATTTCAAATAAAAACTACACAGAAGCAATCTGTGAAACTTCTTACTGTTCTGTGCATTCAACTAACAGAGTTGAACCTTAGTTTTATTGAGAGTTGAAACACTCTTTCTGTAGAAAATGCAAGTGAACATTCAGGGCGCTAAGAGGCCTATAGTGAGAAAGGTAATATGTTCAAATAAAAACTACAAAGAAGCTATCTGTGAAACTTCTTACTGTTCTGTGCATTCAACTAACAGAGTTGAACCTTAGTTTGATTGAGCAGTTCTGAAACACCTTTCTGTAGAAAATGCAAGTGGACATTCAGGGCGCTAAGAGGCCTATAGTGAGAAAAGGAATTCAAATAAAAATTACACAGAAGCAATCTGTGAAACTTCTTACGTTCTGTTCTTAAACTACACAGTTGAACCTTAATTTTGATTGAGCAGTTCTGAAACACTCTTTCTGTAGAAAATGCAAGTGGACATTCAGGCGCTAAGAGGCCTATAGTGGAAAAAGGAATATCTTCAAATAAAAACTACAAGAAGCAATCTGTGAAACTTCTTTCTGTTCTGTGCTTTCAACTAACAGAGTTGAACCTTAGTTTTGATTGAGCAGTTCTGAAACACTCTTTCTGTAGAAACAAGTGGACATTCAGGGGCTAAGAGGCCTATAGTGGAAAAGGAATATTTCAAATAAAAACTACACAGAAGAATCTGTGAAACTTCTTCTGTTCTGTGCATTCAACTAACAGAGTTGAACCTTAGTTTTGATTGAGCAGTTCTGAAACACTCTTTCTGTAGAAAATGCAAGTGGACATTCAGGCGCTAAGAGGCCTATAGAAAAAGGAATATTTCAAATAAAAACTACAGAAGCAATCTGTGAAACTTCTTTCTGTTCTGTGCATTCAACTAACAGAGTTGAACCTTACTTTTGATTGAGCAGTTCTGAAACACTCTTTCTGTAGAAAATGCAAGTGGACATTCGGAGCGCTAAGAGGCCTACAGCGGAAAAAGTAATATCTTCAAATAAAAACTACACAGAAGCATTCTGTGAAACTTCTTTCTGTTCTGTGCATTCAACTAACAGAGTTTAACTTACTTTTGATTGAGCAGTTCTGAAACACTCTTTCTGTAGAAAATGCAAGTGGACATTCAGGGCGCTAAGAGGCCTATAGTGGAAAAGGAATATTTTCAAATAAAAACTGCACAGAAGAAATCTGTGAAACTTCTTACTGTTCTGTGCATTCAACTAACAGAGTTGAACCTCAATTTTGATTGAGCAGTTCTGAAACACACTTTCTATAGAAAATACAAGTGGACGGCGCTAAGAGGACTATAGTGGAAAAAGGAAAAAGTTCACATAAAAACTACACAGAAGCTATCTGTGAAACTTCTCTCTGTTCTGTGCATTCAAATAACGGAGTTGAACCTTACTTTTGATTGAGAAGTTCTGAAACACTCTTTCTGTAGAAAATGCAAGTGGACCTTCGGAGCGCTAAGAGGCCTATAGCGGAAAAAGTAATACTTCAAATAAAAACTACACAGAAGCATTCTGTGAAACTTCTTTCTGTTCTGTGCATTCATCTAACAGAGTTGAACCTTACTTTTGATTGAGCACTTCTGAAACACCCTTTCTATAGAAAATGCAATTGGACATTCAGGGAGCTAAGAGGCCTATACTGGGAAAAAGGAAATTTTTCAAATAAAAACTGCACAGAAGCAATCTGCGAAACTTCTTACTGTTCTGTGCATTCAACTAACAGAGTTGAACCTTAGTTATTATTGAGCAGTTCTGAAACACTCTTTCTGTAGAAAATGCAAGTGAACATTCAGGGGCGCTAAGAGCCTATAGCGCGAAAAATGAATATGTTCAAATAACAAACTACACCAGAAGAAATCTGTGAAACTTCTTACTGTTCTGTGCATTCAACTAACAGAGTTGAACCTTAGTTTATATGTGGAGAAGTAATGAAAACACTCTTTCTGCAGAAAATGCATGTGAACATTCAGGCGCTAAGAGGCCTATAGTTGAGAAAGGTATATGGTCAAATAAAAACTACAAAGAAGCTATCTGTGAAACATCTTACAGTTCTGTGCATTCAACTGACAGAAGTTACCTTACATTGATGAGCAGTTCTGAAAACACCCTTTCTGTAGAAAATGCAGTGGACATTCAGGGCGCTAAGAGGCCTATGGTGGAAAAGGAACACTTCAAATAAAAATTACACAGAAGCAATCTGTGAAACTTCTTACGGTTCTGTTCTTTAAACTAACACAGTTGAACCTTAATTTTGATTGAACAGTTCTGAAACACTCTTTCTGTAGAAAATGCAAGTGGACATTCATGGCTCTAAGAGGCCTATAGTGGACAAGGGAATATCTTCAAACAAAAACTACAAAGAAGCAATCTGTGAAACTTCTTTCTGTTCTGTGCTTTCAACTAACAGAGTTGAACCTTAGTTTTGATTGAGCAGTTCTGAAACACTCTTTCTGTAGAAAATACAAGTGGACATTCAGGGCGCTAAGAGGCCTATAGTGGAAAAAGGAATAGGTTCAAATAAAAACTACACAGAAGATATCTGTGAAACTTCTCTCTGTTCTGTGCATTCAACTAACAGAGTTGAACCTTAGTTTGGATTGAGCAGTTCTGAAACACTCTTTCTGTAGAAAATGCAAGTGGACATTCATGGCGCTAAGAGGCCCATAGTAGAAAAAGGAATATCTTCAAACAAAAACTATACAGAAGCAATCTGTGAAACTTCTTTCTGTTCTGTGCATTCAACTAACAGAGTTGAACCTTACTTTTGATTGAGCAGTTCTGAAACACTCTTTCTGTAGAAAATGGACGTGGACCTTCGGAGCGCTAAGAGGCCTACAGCGGAAAAAGTATCTTCAAATAAAAACTACACAGAAGCATTCTGTGAAACTTCTTTCTGTTCATTGCTTCAACTAACAGAGTTTAACTTTACTTTTGATTGAGCAGTTCTGAAACACTCTTTCTGTAGAAAATGCAAGTGGACATTCAGGGCGCTAAGAGGCCTATAGTGGAAAAGGAATATTTTCAAATAAAAACTGCACAGAAGAAATCTGTGAAACTTCTTACTGTTCTGTGCATTCAACTAACAGAGTTGAACCTCAATTTTGATTGAGCAGTTCTGAAACACTCTTTCTGTAGAAAATACAAGTGGACATTCAGGGCGCTAAGAGGACTATAGTGGAAAAAGGAAAAAGTTCACATAAAAACTACACAGAAGCTATCTGTGAAACTTCTCTCTGTTCTGTGCATTCAAATAACGGAGTTGAACCTTACTTTTGATTGAGAAGTTCTGAAACACTCTTTCTGTAGAAAATGCAAGTGGACCTTCGGAGCGCTAAGAGGCCTATAGCGGAAAAAGTAATACCTTCAAATACAAACTACACAGAAGCATTCTGTGAAACTTCTTTCTGTTCTGTGCATTCAACTAACAGAGTTTAACCTTAATTTTGATTGAGCAGTTCTGAAACACTCTTTCTGTAGAAAATGCAATTGGACATTCAGGGCGCTATGCGGCCTATAGTGGAAAAGGAATATTTTCAAATAAAAACTGCACAGAAGAA
>NW_022096548.1:0-26841 GCF_006542625.1 Nomascus leucogenys | reverse complement strand
GGACATTTGGAGGGTTTTGAGGCCTATGGTGAAAAAGGAAATATCTTCACATAAAAACTACACAGAAGCCTTCTGCAAAACTTCTTTCTCATCTGTGCATTCATCTCACAGAGTTGAACCCTTCTTTTGATTGAGCAGTTTTGAAACACTCTTTTTGTAGAATCTGCAAGTGGACAATTGGAGTGCTTAGAGGTCTATGGTGAGATAGGGAATATCTTCATATAAAAACTACACAGAAGCATTCTGTGAAACTTCTTTCTGATCTGTGCATTCATCTCACAGAGATGAACCTTTCTTTTGATTGAGCAGTTTTGAAACACGCTTTTTGTAGAAACTGCAAGAGGACTTTTAGAGTGCTTTGTGGCCTTTGGTGAAAAAGGAAATATCTTCAAATAAAAACAGACAGAAGAATTCTGAGAAACTTCTTTGTGATCTGTGCATTCGTCTCACAGAGTTGAACGTTTCTTTTGATTGAACAGTTTTGAAACACTCTTTTTGTAGAATCTACAAGTGGACATTTGTAGTTGTTTGAGGCATATGGTTAAAAAGGAAATACCTTCATATAAAAACTACACAGAAACATTCTGAGCAACTTCTTTCTGATCTGTGCATTCATCTCACAGAGTTTAACCCTTCTTTGGATTGAGCAGTTTTGAAACACTGTTTTTTTAGAATCTGCAAGTTGACATTTGGAGCGCTTTGTGACCAAAGGTAAAAAAGGAAATATCTTCACATAAAAACTACACAGAAGCATTCTGACAAACTTCCTTGTTATATGTGCATTCCTCACTCAGAGTTTAACCTTTCTCTTGGATGAGCAATTTTGAAACACTCTTTTTGTAGAATCTGCCATTTGGATATTTGAAGAGCTCTGCGGCCAAGAGTGGAAAAGGAAATATCTTCAAATAAAAACCAGCACAAGAATTCTGAGAAACTTCCTTGTGATCTGTGCATTTGTCTCACAGAATTGAAACGTTCTTTTGATGAGCAGTTTTTAAACACTCTTTTTGTTGAATCTGGAAGTGGACATTTGGAGCGCTTTGAGGCCTCTGGTGGAAAAGGAAACATCTTCACATAAAAATTACAAAGAAGCATTCTGTGAAACTTCTTTCTGATATGTGCATTCATCTCACAGAGTTGTACCTTTCTTTTGACTGATCAGTTTTGAAACACTCTTTTTGAACAATCTGCAAGTGGACATTTGGAGTGCTGTGTGGCCTATGGTGAAAAGGAAATATCCTCACATAAAAACTGCACAGAAGCGTTCTGCAAAACTTCTTTCTGATCTCTGCATTCATCTCACAGGGTTGAACCTTTCTTTTGATTGAGCAGTTTTGAAACACTCTTTGTGTAGAATCTGCAAGTGGACATTTGGAGCTCTTTGAGGCCTATGGTGAAAAAGGAAATATCTCCACATAAAAACTACACAGAAGCATTCTGACAATCTTCCCTGTTATGTGGGCATTCCTCACTCAGAGTTTAACCTTTCTTTTCATTGAGCAGTTTTGAAACACTCTTTTTGTGGAATCTGCAATTGGATATTTGGAAAACTCTGCAGCCTATAGTTGAAAAGGTAATATCTTCAAATAAAAACTAGACAGAAGAATTCTGAGAAACTTATTTGTGATCTGTGCATTCGCCTCACAGAGTTGAACGTTACTTTTGATTGAGCAGTTTTGAAACACTCTTTTTGCTGAATCTGCAAGTGGACATTTGTAGCGTTTTGAGGCTTTTGTGAAAAAGGAAATATCTTCATATAAAACTCCTCAGAAGCATTCTATGAAACTTCTTTCTGATCTGTGCATTCATCTCACTGAGTTGAACCTTTTTATCGATTGAGAAGTTTTCAAACACTCTTTTTGTACAATCTGCAAGTGGACCTTTCAAGCGCTTTGATGCCTATGGGGAAAAGGAAATATCTTCACATAAAAACTACACAGAAGCATTCTGACAAACTTCCTTGTTATGTGTGCATTCCTCATTCACATTTCAAACTTTCTTTTGATTGAGCTGTTTGAAACACTCCTTTTGTAGAATCTGCCATTGGATACTGGGAGAACTCTGTAGCCTATAGTATAAAAGGAAATATCTACAAATAAAACTAGACAGAAGAATTCTGAGAAACTTCTTTGTGATCTGTGCATTCGTGTCATAGGTTTGAATCTTTCTTTTGATTGAACAGTTTTGGAACACCCTTTTTGTAGAATCTGCAAGTAGACATTTGGAGACCATTGAGGGCTAAGGTGAAAAAGGAAATATCTTCACATAAAAATACAGAGAAGCATTCTGCTAAACTATTTTCTGATATGAGCATTCATCACACAAAATTGAACGTTTTTTTATTGAGCAGTTTTGAAAAACTCTTTTATTAGAATCTGCAAGTGGACATTTGGAGCGCTTTCAGGCTTATGGTGAAAAAGGTATTATCTCCACTTAAAAACAACACAGAAGCATTCTGAAAAACTACATTGTTATGTGTGCATTCCTCACTCAGATTTTAAACCCTCTTTTGATTGAGCAGTTTTGAAACATTCTTTCTGTAGAAACTGCCATTGGAAATTTGGAGAGCTCTGCGGCCTATTGTAGAAAAGGAAAGACCTTCAAATAAAAACTAGACAGAAGAATTCTGAGAAACTTGTTTGTTATCTGTGCATTCATCTCACAGAGTTGAACATTTCTTTTGATTGAGCAGTTTTCAAACACTCTTTTTGTAGAATCTGCAAGTGGACATTTGGAGCACTTTGAGGCCTATTGTGAGAAAAGGAAATATCTTCACATAAAAACTACACAGAAGCTTTCTGCGAAGCTTCTTTCTCATCTGTGCATTCATCTCACAGAGAGAACCTTTTATTGAGCAGTTTTGAAATACTCTTTTTGTAGAATCTGCAAGTGGCCATGTGGAGCGGTTTGAGGCCTATGGTGCAAAAGGAAATATCTTCACATAAAAACTAAACAGAAGCATTCTGCAAAACTTCTTTCTGATCTGTGCATTCATCACACAGAGTTGAACCTTTCTTTTGATTGAGCAGTTTTGAACCACTCTTTTTGTGGAATCTGCAAGTGGATATTTGGAGTGGTTTGAGGCCTCTGCTGAAAAAGGAAATATCTCCACATAAAAACGACAGAGATGCATTATGACAAACTTCCTTGTTATGTGTGCATTCCTCACTCAGAGTTTAACCTTTCTTTTCATTGAGCAATTTTGAAACACTCTTTTTGTAGAATCTGCCATTGGATGTTTGGAGAGCTCCGCGGCATATAGTGGAAAAGGAAATATCTTCAAATAAAAACTAGACAGAAGAATTCTGAGAAAATTTTGTGATCTGTGCATTCGTCTTACAGGGTTGAACCTTTCTTTTGTTTGAGTAGTTTTGAAACACTCTCTTTGTAGAATCTGCAATTGGATATTTGGAGAGCTCTACAGCTTAAACTGGAAAAGGAAATATCTTCAAATAAAAACTAGACAAGAATTTGAGAAAACTGTTTGTGATCTGTGCATTCGTCTCACAGAGTTGAACCTTTCTTTTGATTGAGCAGTTTTGAAACACTCTTTTTGTGGCATCTGCAAGTGGACATTTGGTGTGCTTTGAGGCCTATGGTGAAAAAGGAAATATCTTCACATAAGAACTACACAGAAACTTTCTGCGAAACTTCTTTCTTATCTGTGCATTCATATCACAGAGTTGAACCTTTCTTTTGATTGAGCGGTTTACAAACACTCTTTTTTAGAATCTGCAAGTGGCATTTGGAGGCCTTTGGGGCCTATGGTGAAAAAGGAAATATCTTCACATAAAAACTACACAGAAGCATTCTGCGAAACTTCTTTCTGACCTGTGAATTCATCCCACAGAGTTGAACCTTTCTTTTGATTGAGCAGTTTTGAAAAACTCTTTTTCTAGAATCTACAAGTGGACATTTGGAGTGCTTTGAGGCCTATGGTGAAAAAGGAAATATCTCCACATAAAAACTACACAGAAGCATTCTGCAAAACTTCTTTCTGATCTGTGCATTCATCTTACAGAGTTGAAGCTTTCTTTTCATTGAGCAGTTTTGAAACACTCTTTTTGAAGAATCTGCAAGTGGACATTTGGAACGCTTTGAGGCCAATGGTGAAAAATGAAATATATTCACCTAAAAACTACACAGAAGCATTCTGCAAAAGTTCTTCCTGATTTGTGCATTCGTCTCACAGAGTTGAAACTTTCTTTTGAGTGAGCAGTTTTGAAACACTCTTTTTGTAGAATCTGCAAGTGGCCATTTGGTACGCTTTGAGGCCTATGGTGAAAAAGGAAATATCTTCCCCTATGTACTTCATTGAAGCATTCTGTGAAACTTCTTTCTGAACTGGGCATTCATCTCACAGAGTTGAACTTTTTTTGGATTGAGTTGTTTTGAAACACTCTTTTTGTGGAATCTGCAGGTAGACATTTGGAACGCTATGAGGCCTACGGTGAAAAAGAAAATATCTTCACATAAAAAGTACACAGAAGCATTCTGGGTAGCTTCTTTCTGATCTGTGCATTCATCTCAAAGAGTTGAACCTTTCTTTTGATTGAGCAGTTTTGAAACACTCTTTTTGTAGAATCTGCAAGAGGACATTTAGAGTGCTTTGAGGCCTGTGGTGAAAAAGGAAATATCATTACATCAAAACTACACAGAAGAATTCTGCGAAACTTATGTTGATCTGTGCATTCATCTCACAGATTTGAACGTTATTTTTGATTGAGCTGTTTTGAAACACTCCTTTTGTGGAATCTGCAAGTAGACATTTGAAGCGCTTTGAGGCCTATGGTGAAAAAGGAAATACCTTCACATAAAAAGTACACAGAAGCATTCTTGGAAACTTCTTTCTGATCTGTGCATTCATCTCACAGAGTTGAACCTTTCTTTTGATTGAGCAGTTTTGAAACATTTTTTGCAGAATCTGCAAGTTCACATTTGGAGCGCTTTGAGGCGTATAGTAAAAAAGGGAATATCTTCAAATAAAAACCTCACAGAAGCATTCTGTGAAACTTCTTTCTGGTCTGTGCATTCATCTCACAGAGTTAAAACTTTCTTTGGATTGAGCAGTTTTGAAACACTTTATTTGCAGAATCTGCAAGTGGACATTTGAAACGTTATGATGACTATGGTGAAAAAGGAAATATCTTCACCGAAAAACTTCACAGAAGCATTCTGGGAATCTACTTACTAATCTGTGCATGCATCTCACAGAGTTGAAACTTTCTTTTGATTGAGCAGTTTTGAATCAGGCTTTTTGTAGGATCTGCAAGCAGACATTTGGAGCACTTTGAGGCTTATGGTGAAGAAGGAAATATCTTCAAATAAAAACAACACAGAAGCATTCTGTGAAACATCTTTTTGATCTGTGCATTCATCTCACATAGTTGAACCTTTCTTTTGATTAAGCAGTTTTGAAACCCTCTTTTTGTGGAATCTGCAAGTGGACATTTGGAACGCTTTGAGGCCAATGGTTAAAAATGAAATATCTTCACCTAAAAACTACAGAGAAGCATTCTGCAAAAGTTATTTCTGATATGTGCATTCATCTCACAGAGTTGAACCTTTCTTTTGATTGAGTAGTTTTGAAACCCTCTTTCTGTAGAATCTGGAGGTGGATATTTGCTTCGCTTTGAGGCCTACGGTGAAAAAGAAAATATCTCCACATGAAAACTACACAGAAGCATTCTGCAAAACTTCTTTCTGATCTGCACATTCATTTCACACAGTTGAAACTTTGTTTAGATTGGGCAGTTTTGAAACTCTCTTTTTGAAGAATCAGAAGGTGGACATTTGGAGTGCTTTGAGGTCTATGGTGAAAAAGGGAATATCTTCACATAAAAACAACACAGAAGCATTCTGGGAAATTCATTCTGATTTGTGCATTCCTCTCACAGGGTTGAACATTTATTTGATGGAGCAGGTTTGAAACACGCTTTTTGTAGAATCTGCAAGTGGACATTTGGAGCACTTTGAGACCTATGGTGAAAAAGGGAATATCTTCACATAAAAACTACACAGAAGCATTCTGCGAAACTTCTTTCTGATCGGTGTACTCATCTCACAGAGCCGAATATTTCTTTTGATTGAGCAGTTTTGAAACACTCTTTTTGAAGAATCTGCAAGTGGACATTTAGAGTGCTTTGAGGCCTATTGTTAAAAAAGGAAATATCTCCACATGAAAACTACACAGAAGCATTCCGTGAAACTTCTTTCAATCTGATCATTCATCTCAAAGAGTTCAACCTTTCTTTTGATTCAGCAGTTTTAAAACACTCTTTTTTTTTACTATCTGCCAAGAGGACATTTGGAGCGCTTTGAGGCATATGGTGAAAAAGGAAATATCTTCCCATAAAAACTACAAAGAAGCATTCTGTGAAACTTCTTTCTCATCTGCGCATTCATCTCACAGAGTTGAACCATTCTTTTGATTGAGCAGTTTTGAAACACTCTTTTCGAAGAATCTGCAAGTGGACATTTGGAGTGCTTCGAGGCCAATGGTGAAAAAGGAAATATCTTCAAATAAAACTACATAGAAGCATTCTGCAAAACTTCTTCCTGGTCTGTGCATTCATCTCACAGGGTTGAACCTTTCTTTTGATTGAGCAGTCTTGGAACCCTCTTTCTGTAGAATCTGGAGGTGGACATTTGCTTCGCTTTGAGGCCTATGGTGAAAAAGGAAATATCTCCACATGAAAACTACACAGAAGCATTCTGCAAAACTTCTGCTGGTCTGTGCATTCATCTTACACAGTTGAAGCTTTCTTTTGATTGAGCAGTTTTGAAACACTCTTTTTGTAGAATCTGCAAGTGGACATTTGGAACGCTTTGAGGCCAATGGTGAAAAATCCAATATCTTCACCTAAAAACTACACAGAAGCATTCTGCAAAACTTCTTTCTGATCTGCACATTCATTTCACAGAGTTGAAACTTTGTTTAGATTGGGCAGTTTTGAAACTCTCTTTTGAAGAATCAGAAGGTGGACATTTGGAGTGCTTCGAGGTCTATGGTGAAAAAGGGAATATCTTCACATAAAAACAACACAGAAGCATTCTGTGAAACTTCTTTCTGATCTGTGCATTCATCTCACAGATTTGAATGTTTCTTTTGATTGAGCAATTTTGAAACACTATTTTTGTAGATTCTGCAAGTGGACATTTGGAGCTCTTTGAGGCCTATGGTGAAAAAGGGAATATCTTCACATAAAAACTACACAGAAGCATTCTGAGAAACTTCTTTCTTATCTCTGCATTCATCTCACAGAGCAGAATATTTCTTTTGATTGAGCAGTTTTGAAACACGGTTTCTGAAGAATCTGCACGTGGACATTTGGAGGGCTTTGAGGCCTATGGTTAAAAAAGGAAATATCTTCACATAAAGGCTACACAGAAGCATATTGTGAAACTTCTTCCTGATATGTTCATTCATCTCACAGAGTTGAAATTTCCTTTTGATTCTGTAGTTTTAAAACACCCTTTTTGTACTATCTACCGAGAGGACATTTGGGCGCTTTGAGGCATATGGTGAAAAAAGAAATATCTTCCCATAAAAACTACACAGAAGCATTCTGCGAAACTTCATTGTGATCTGTGCATTCATCTCACAGAGTTGAACCTTTCTTTTGATTGAGCAGATTTGAAACAATCTTTTTAAAGAATCTGCGAGTGAACATTTGGAGTGCTTCGAGGCCTACGGTGAAAAAGGAAATATCTTCACATAGTACTACAAAGAAGCATTCTGGAAACTTCTTTCTGATCTGTGCATTCATGTCACAGAGTTGAAACTTTCTTTTGATTAAGCAGATTTGAAACCATCTGTTTGTGGAATCTGCAATTGGATATTTGGAGGGATTTGAGGCCCATGGTGAAAAATGAAATATCTTCACATAAAAACTACACAGAAGCATTCTGTGAAACTTCTTTCTGATCTGTGCATTCGTCACATACAGTTGAATCATAATTTTGATTGAACAATTTTGAAACACTCTTTTTGTAGACTCTGGAGGTGGACATTTGGTACGCTTTGAGGCCTATGGTGAAAAAGAAAATATCTTCCCATAAAAACTACACAGAAGCATTCTGCAAAGCTTCTTTCTGATCTGTGCATTCATCTCACAGAGTTGATCTTTCTTTTGATTGAGCAGATTTGAAACACTCTTTTTGTAGAATCTGCAAGTCGACATTTGGAATGCTTTGAGACCTTTTGTGAAAAAGGAAATATCTTCACCTAAAAACTACACAGAGGCATTCTGCAAAACTTCTTTCTGATCTGTGCATTCATCTCACAGAGTTGAATCTTTGTTTGGATCGAGCAGTTTTGAAACAATCTTTTTGTAAAATCTGCAGGTGGACATTTGGAGCCCTTTGAGGCCTATTGTGAAAAAGGAAATATCTTCAGATAAAAACTACAAAAAAGCATTCTACAAAACTTCTTTCTTATCTCTGCGTTCATCTCACAGAGTTGAACCTTTATTTTGATTGAGCAGTTTTGAAAGAGTCTTTTTGAAGTATCTGCAACTGAACATTTGGAGCGCTTTGAAGCCTATGGTGAAAAAGGAAATATCTTCACATAAAAACTACACAGAAGCATTCTGCAAAAATTCTTTCTGATCTGTGGATTCGTCTCACAGAGTTGAACCGTTCTTTTGATTGAACATTTTTGAAACCCTCTTTTTGTGGAATCTGGAGGTGGACATTTTGTATGCTTTGTGGCCTATGGTGAAAAAGGAAATATCTTCACATAAAAACTACACAGAAGCATTCTGCAAAACTTCTTTCTGATCTGTGCATTCACCTCATAGAGTTGAACTGTTCTTTTGATTGAGCAGTTTTGAAACACTCTTTTTGTGGAATCTGCATGTGGATATTTGGAACGTTTTGAGGCCTATTGTGAAAAAAGAAATATCTTCAGATAAAAAGTACACAGAAGCATTCTGTGAAATTTCTTTCTGATCTGTGCATACATCTCATAGAGTTGAACTTTTTTTTCATTGAGCTCTTTTGAAACACTCTTTTTGTGGAATCTGCAAGTGGACATTTGGAGTGCTTTGAGGCCTATGGTGAAAAGGGAATATCTTCACATAAAAAGTACACTGAAGCATTCTGCAAAACTTCTTTCTGATCTGTGCATTCATCTCACAGAGTTGAACCTTTCCTTTGATTAAGCCATTTTGAAACTCTTTTTTTGTGGAATCTGCAATTGGACATTTGGAGCTCTCTGAGGCCAGTGGTGAGAAAGGAAATATCTTCACTTAAAAACTACACAGAAGCATTCTGTGAAACTTCTTTCTGATCAGTGCTTTCATCTAACAGAGTTGAAACTTTCTTTTTATTGAGTTGTTTTGAACCACTCTTTTTGTAGAATCTGCAAGTGGACATTTGTAAGGCTTTGTGGCCAATGGTGAAAAAATTAATATCTTCATATGAAAACTATACTGAAACATTCTGTGAAACTTCCTTCTGAAAAGTGCATTCATCTCACAGAGTTGAACCTTTCTTTGGAATGAGCAGTACTGAAACAGTCTTTTTGTGCAATCTGCAAGTGGACATGTGGAGCGCTTTGTGGCCTATGGTGAAAAAGGAAATGTCTTCAAATAAAAACAACGCAGAAGCATTCTGTGAAACTTCTTTCTGATCTGTGCATTCATCTCACAGAGTAGAACCTTTCTTTTGATTCAGCAGTTTTGAAACACTCTTTTTGTAGTATCTGCCAAGTGGAAAGTTGTGTCGCCTTGAGTCCTATGGTGAAAAAGGAAATACCATCACATAAAAAATACCCAGAAGAATTCTGGGAAACTTCTTTCTGATCTGTGCATTCATCTCACAGAGTTGAACCTTTCTTTTGAGTGAGCAGTTTTGAAACACTCTTTTTGCAGAATCTGCAAGTTTACATTTGGAGCGCTTTGAGGCATATAGTGAAGTAGGGAATATCTTCAAATAAAAACCTCACAGAAGCATTCTGCGAAACTTCTTTCTGTGCATTCATCTCACAGAGTTGTAACTTTCTTTGGATTGAGCAGTTTTGAAACACTCTTTTTGCAGAATCTGCAAGTGGGCATCTGAAACGTTTCGAGGACTATGGTGAAAAAGGAAATATCTTCACCGAAAAACTTCACAGAAGCATTCTGGGAATCTACTTACTGATCTGTGCATTCATCGCACAGAGTTGAAACTTTCTTTTGATTGAGCAGTTATGAATCAGGCTTTTTGTAGTATCTGCAAGCAGACATTTGGAGCACTTTCAGGCTTATGGTGAAAAAGGAAATATCTTCAAATAAAAACAACACAGAAGCATTCTGTGAAACTTCTTTCTGATCTGTGCATTCATCTCACATAGTTGAAACTTTCTTTTGATTAAGCAGTTTTGAAACCCTTTTTTTGTGAAATCTGCAAGTGGACGTTTGGAATGCTTTGAGTCCAATGGTTAAAAATGAAATATCTTCACCTAAAAACTACACAGAAACATTCTGCAAAAGTTCTTTCTGATCTGTGCATTCATCTCACAAAATTAAACCTTTCTTTTGCTTGAGCAGTTTTGAAACCCTCTTTCTGTAGAATCTGGAGGTAGACATTTGCTTTGCCTTGAGGCCTACAGTGAAAAAGAAATATCTTCACATAAAACTACACAGAAGCATTCTGCAAAACTTCTTTCTGATCTGTGCATTCATTTCACAGAGTTGAAACTTTGTTTAGATTGAGCAGTTTTGAAACTCTCTTTTTGAAGAATCAGAACGTGGACATTTCGAGCACTTCGAGGCCTATGGTGAAAAAGGGAATATCTTCACATAAAAACAACACAGAAGCATTCTGGGAAACTTCATTCTGATTTGTGCATTCCTCTCACAGAGTTGAACATTTATTTGATGGAGCAGGTTTGAAACACGCTTTTTTTAGAATCTGCAAGTGGACATTTGGAACGCTTTGAAGCCAATGGTGAAAAAGGCAATATTTTCACTTAAAAACTACACAGAAGCATTCTGTGAAACTTCTTTCTCATCTGTGCATTCATCTCACAGAGCAGAATATTTCTTTTGATTGAGCAGTTTTGAAGCACTCTTTTTGAAGAATCTGCAAGTGGATATTTGGAGCGCTTTGAGGCCTATTGTTAAAAAAGGAAATATCTTCACATGAAAACTACACAGAAGCATTCTGTGAAACTTCTTTCTGATCTGTTCATTCATCTCAAAGAGTTGAACCTTTCTTTTGATTCAGCAGTTTTAAAACACTCTTTTTGTACTATATGCCAAGAGGATATTTGGAACGCTTTGAGGCGTATGGTGAAAAAAAATCTCCTCACCTAAATACTTCACTGAAGCATTCTGTGAAACTTCTTTCTGAACTGAGCATTCATCTCACAGAGTTGAAACTTTCTTTTGATTGAGTTGTTTTGAATCAGGCTTTTTGTAGTATCTGCAAGCAGACATTTGTAGCGCTTTGAGGTTTATGGTGTAAAAGGAAACATCTTCAAATGAAAACAACACAGAAGCATTCTGTGAAATTTCTTTCTGATCTGTGCATTCACCTCACAGAGTAGAACCTTTCTTTTGATTCAGCAGTTTTGAAACACTCTTTTTGTATTATCTGCCAAGTGGATATTTCTGTCGCCTTGAGTCCTACGGTGAAAAAGGAGATATCATCACATAAAAAATACCCAGAAGGATTCTGGGAAACTTCTTTCCAATCTCTGCATTCATCTCACAGAGTTGAACCTTTGTTTTGATTGAGCAGTTTCAAAACACTGGTTTTTGAAATCTGCACATGGATATTTGGAGTGCTTTGATGCCTATTGTGAAAAAGTAAATATCTTCAGATAAAAACTACACTGAATCATTCTGCGAAACTTCTTTCTGACCTGTGCATTCATCTCACAGATTTGAACTTTTTTTATTGTTCTCTTTTGAAACTCTCTTTTTGTTGAATCTGCAAGTAGACATTTGGAGCGCTTTGAGGCCAATGGTGAAAAAGGAAATATCTTCACATAAAAGTACACAGAAGCATTCTGGAAGCTTCTTTCTGATCTGTGGATTCATATCACAGCTTTGAACCTTTCTTTTCATTGAGCAGTATTGAAACACTCCTTTTGTAGAATCTGCAAGAGGACATTTGGAGTGCTTTGAGGCTGATGGTGAAAAAGGAAATATCGTCACATAAAAACTATACAGAAGCATTCCGTGAAACTTCTTTCTGATCTGGGCATTCATCTCACAGAGTTGAATCTTTCTTTAGATTGAGCAGTTTTGAAGCACACTTTTTGTAGAATCTGCAAGAGAACATTTGCAGCGCTTTGAGGCCTATGGTGAAAAAGGAAATATCTTCACCTAAAAACTACACAGAAGCATTCTACAAAACTTCCTTCAGGTGCAGGCATTTATCTCACAGAGTTGAACTTTTCTTTTGACTGTTCAGTTTTGAAACACTCTTTTTGTAGAATCTGCAAGTGGACATTTGGATCGTTTTGAGTCCTAGGGTGAAAAAGGAAATATCTTCACTTAAAAACTACACAGAAGCATTCTGTGAAACTTCTTTCTTAACTGTGCATTCATCTCACAGAGTTGAACATTTTTTTGGATTGAGCTGTTTTGAAACACTCTTTTTGTGGAATCAGCAGGTAGACATTTGGAGCACTTTGAGGCTTATGGTGAAAAAGGAAATATCTTTACAGAAAAAGTACACAGAAGCATTCTGGGAAACTTTTCTCTGACCTTTGCATTCAGCTCAAAGAGTTGAACCTTTCTTTTGATTGAGCAGTTTTGAAACACTCTTTTTGTAGAATCTGCAAGAGGACATTTGGGGCGCTTTGAGGCCTATGGTGAAAAAGGAACTATCTTTACATAAAAACTACACAGAAGAATTCTGTGAAAAATTTTTTGATCTGTGCATTCATCTCACAGAACTGAACCTCATTTTTCATTGAGCTGTTTTGAAACACTCTTTTTGTGGAATCTGCAAGTAGACATTTGGAGCGCTTTGAGACCTATGGTGAAAAAGGAAATATCTTCACATAAAAAGTAAACAGAAGCATTCTGGGAAACTTCTTTCTGATCTGGGCATTCATCTCAAAGAGTTGAACCTTTCTTTGATTGAGCAGTGTTGAAACACTCTTTTGTAGAATCTGCAAGTGGACATTTGCGGTACTTTGAGGCCTATGGTTGAAAAGGAAATATCTTTACCTAAAAACTACACAGAAGCATTCTGCGAAACTTCTTTCTGATCTGTACATTTATCTTACAGAGTTGAATATTTCCTTTGATTGAGCAGTTTTGAGACACACTTTTTGTGGAATATGCAAGTGGACATTTGGAGCGCTTTGAGGCCTACGGTGAAAAAGGAAATATCTTCACATAAAAACTACACAGAAGCATTCTGAAAAACTTCTTTCTGATCTCTGCATTCATCTGACAGAGTTGAACCTTTCTTTTGATTGAGCAGTTTTGAAACAGTCTTTTTGTAGAACCTGCAAGTGGACATTTGGAGTGCTTTGAGGCCTATGGTGAAAAAGGAAATATTTTTACCTACAAACTACACAGAAGCAGTCTGTGAAACTTCTTTCTGATCTGTACATTTATCTCACAGAGTTGAACATTTTTTGATTGAACAGTTTTGAGACACTCTTTTTGTGGAATCTGCAAGTGGACATTTGGTGCGCTTTGAGGCCTATGGTGAAAAGGTAAATATATTCACATAAAAATTACACAGAAGCATTCTGCAAAACTTCTCTCTGATCTGTGCATTCATCTCTCAGAGTTGAACATTTCTTATTACTGAGCTGTTTTGAATCACTCTTTTTGTAGCAACTGCAAGTGGACTTTTGGAGCGCTTCAAGGCCTATGGTGAAAAAGCAAATAGCTTCACATAAAAACTACAAAAAAGCATTCTGCGAAACTTCTTTTTGATCTGTGCATTCATCTCACAGAGTTGAACCTTGCTTTTGATTGAGCAATTTGAAACACTTTTTGTAGAATACGCAAGTGGACATTTGGAGCTCTTTGAAGCCTACGGTGAAAAAAGAAATATCTTCACATAGAAGTACACAGAAGGATTCTGCAAAACTTCTTTCTCATCTGTGCGTTCATCTCACAGATTTGAACCTTTCTTTTGATTGAGCAGGTTTGAATCACTCTTTTTGTAAAATCTGCAAGTGGACATTTTAATCGTTTTGAGGAATTTGGGGAAAAAGGAAATATCTCCACAAAATAACTACACAGAATGATTCTGACAAACTTTCCTTTTATGTATGCATTCCTCACTCAGAGTTGAACCTTTCTATTCATTGAGCAGTTTTGAAATGCTGTTTTTGAAGAATCTGCAATTGGACATTTTGCGTGCTTTGAGGCCAATGGGGAAAAAGGAAATATCTTCACATAAAAACTTCACAGAAGCATTCTATGAAAGTCCTTTCTGATCTGTGCATGCATCTCACAGAGATGAACCTTTCTTTTGAATGAGCAGTTTTGAAACACTCTTTTTGTAGAATCTGCAATTTGACATATGGAGCATTTTGAGGCCTATGGTGAAAAACGAAATATATCGACATTAAAACTACACAGAAGAATTCTGAAAAACTTCCTGGTTATGTGTACATTCGTAATTCAAAGTTTAAATTTTCTTTTGATTGAGCAGTTTTGAAGCACTCTTTTTGTAGAATCTGCAAGTGGACATTTAGAGCGCTTTGAGGCCTATGGTGAAAACGGAATTATCTCCACATAAAAACTACACAGAAGCGTTCAGACAAACTTCCTTGTAATGTGTGCATTTCTCACTCAGTGTTTAATCTTTCTTTTGATTGAGCAGTTTTGAAACACTCTTTTAGTAGAATCTGCAAGTGGACATTTTGAGCACTTTGAGGCCTGCGGGGAAAAAGAAAATATCTTCACATAATAACTACTCAGAAGCATTCTGTGAAACTTCTTTCTCAGTTGTGCATTCATCACACAGTGTTGAATCTTACTTCTGACTGAGCAGTTTTGAAACACTCTTTTTGTAGAATCTGCAAACGAACATTTTGGCTGCTTTCACGCCTGTAGTGAAAAAGGAAATATCTTCACATAGAAACTACACAGAAGCATTCTGCAAAACTTATTTCTGATCTGTGCAATCCTCTCACAGAGTTTAAGCTTTCTTTGATTGAGCAGTTTTAAAACTCTCTTTTAGTAGAATCTGCAAGTGCACATTTTGAGCGCTTTGAGGCCTATGGTGAAAAAGGAAGTATCTCCACATAAAAACTACACAGAAGCATTCTGACAAACTTCCTGGTTATGTGTGCATTCCTGAATCAGAGTTCAACCTTTCTTTTGATTGAGGAGTATTGAAACACTCTTTTTGTAGAATCTGCAAGAGGACATTTGGAGCGCTTTGTGGCCTATGGTGAAAAAGGTAATATCTTCACATAAAAACTACACAGAAGCATTCTAGGATACCTCTTTCTGATCTGTGCATTCACCCCACAATGGTGAACCTTTCTTTTGACTGAGCAGTTTTGAAACATCTTTTCATAGAATCTGCAAGTGGACATTTGGAGCACTTTCAGACTTACGGTGGAAAAAGAAACACCTTCACATAAAAATTTCCAGAAGTATTCTGACAATCTTCTTTGTGATGTGTGTATTCGTCTCAGAGTTGAACCTTTCTTTTGATAGAGCAGCTTTGAAACTCTTTTTATAGAATCTGCATTTGGACATTTGGAGGGCTTTGAGGAATAGGTTGGAAAAGGAAATATCTTCACAAAAAGACTAGACAGAAGCATTCTGACAAACGCCTTTGTGATACGTGCATTCTTCTCACAGAGTTGAGCTTTATTTTTGATAGAGCAGTTTTGAAACTCACTTTTTGTGTTATCTGCAAGGGGACATTTGGAGCATTTTGAGGCCTATCATGGAAAGGGAAACATCCTCATATAAAAACTAGACAGAAGCATTCTGACAAACTTCTTTGTGATGTGTGCATTCATCTCACCATCTTGAACCTTTTGATAGAGTGGTTTTGAAACACTCTTTTTGTAGAATCTTCAAGTGGACATTTGGAGCGCTTTGAGGCCTATGTTGGAAAAGGAAATATCTTCACATAAAAATTAGACAGAAACATTCTGACAAATTTCTTTGTGATGTGTGCATTCATCTCACAGACTTGAACCTTACCTTTGATAGGGAAGCTTCGAAACACTCTTTTTGTAGAATCTGCAGTTGGACATTTGGAGCGCCTTCAGGTCTACAGTGGAAAAGGTAGTAGCTTCACATTAAAACTAGACAGAAGCATTCTGACAAACTTCTTTGTGATATGTGCATTCATCTCACAGAGTTGAACCTTACTTTTGATAGAGCAGTTTGGAAACACTCTATTTGTAGATTCAGAAAGTGGAGATTTGGAGCACTTTGAAGCCTATAGTGGAAAAGGAAATACCTTCAAATAAAAAAAAGACAGAAGCATTCTGACAAACTTCTTTGTGATACTGCATTCAGCTCACGGATTTGAACTTTACTTTTAATAGAGCATTTTTGAAACTCTCTTCTTGCAGTATATGCAAGGGGACATCTGGAGCGGTTTGAGGCCTAACTTAAAAAATGGAAATAGCTTCATATAAAAACTAGAACAGAAGCATTCTGAGAAACGCCTTTGTGATATAGTACAATGTTGTCACCGAGTTGAACGTTATTTTTTGATAGAGCAGTTTTGAAACTCTCTTTTGTATTATATGCAAGGGTACATTTGCAGCATTTTTGAGGCATAGGTTGGAAAGCGAAATGTCTTCATATAAAAACTAGAGAGAAGCATTCTAACAAACTTCTTTGTGATGTGTGCATTAACGTCACAGAGTTGAACCTTACTTTTGATTGAGCAGTTTTTAAACACTCTTTCTGTAGAATCTGCAAGTGGACATTTGGAGCGCTTTGAGGCCTATGGTGGAAAGGAAATATCTTCACATAAAACTAGACAGAAACATTCTGATAAATTTCTTTGTTATGTGTGTATTCACCTCACAGAGTTGAACCTTACTTTTCATAGAGTAGCTTGGAAACACTCTTTTTGTAGAATCTGCAATTGGACATTTGGAGCGATTTGAGGCCTATGGGAAAAGGAAATATCTCACATAAAAACTAGATAGAAACATTCTGACAAACTTCTTTGTGATATCTGCATTCATCTCACAGAGTTGAACCTTATTTTTGATAGAGCAGTTTTGAACACTCTAGTTGTAGATTCTGCAAGAGGAGATTTGGAGCACTTTGAGGCCTATGGTGGAAAAGGAAATATCTTCAATAAAAACGAGACAGAAGCATTCTGACAAACATCTTCTGATACATGCATTCATCTCACAGATTTGAACTTTACTTTTGAAGAGCACTTTTGAAACCCTCATTTTGTAGTATATGCAAGGGAACAATGGAGCAGTTTGAGGCCTAACTTGTAAAGGGAACTATCTTCATATAAAAAACTAGACAGAAGCATTCTGAGAAACGCCTTTGTGACACGTGCAATATTCTCACAGCGTTGAAATTTTTTGATTAAGGAGTTTTGAAACACTCTTTTTATAGATTCTGAAATTGCAGGTTAGGAGTGCATTGAGTCATATGGTGGAAAATATCTTCATATAACAATGAGACAGAAGCACTCTGACAAACTCGTTTGTGATACGTGCATTCATCTCACAGAGCTGAACTTTATTTTTGATAGAGCACTTTTGAAAGACTCCTTTTGTAGTGTCTGCAAGTGGACATTTTGAGCTGTTTGAGGCCTATGTTGGAAAAAGAAATATCTTCACATAAAAACTAGAGAGAAGCATTCTAACAAACCCTTTGTGATATGTGTATTCTTCTCACAGAATTCAACTTTTACTTTTGATAGAGCAGTTTTGAAACTCTCTTTGGTAGTATCTGCAAGGCGACATTTGGATCTCTTTGAGGCCTGTCTTGAAAAGGGAAATATCTTCATATAAAACTAGACAGAAGCATTCTGACAAACTACTTTTGTGATGTGTGCATTAATGGCACAGAGTTGAACCTTACTTTTGATTGAGCACTCTTGAAACACTCTTTTTGGGAATATGCAAGTGGATATTTGGAGCGCTTTGAGGGCCTATCATGGAAAAGGAAATACTTAAAAAACTACACAGTAGCATTCTGAAAAACTTCCTTGTTATGTTTGCATTCCTCACTCAGAGTTCAACCTTTCTTTTGATTGAGCAGTTTTGAAACACTCTTTTGTATTATCTTCAATGGATATTTGGAGTGCTTTGAGGCCTATGGTGAAAAGGAAATATCTTCACATAGAAACTACACAGGCATTCAAACAAATTTCTTTGTGATGTGTGCATTAGCGTCAACAGAGTTGAACCTTCCTTTTTTTGAGCAGTTTTGAAACACTCTTTTTGTAGAATTACAAGTGGAGATTTGGAGGGCTTTGAGACCTAAATTGGAAAAAGAAATATCTTCACATAAAAAGTACACAGAAGTATTCTGACAAACTTCTTTGTGATGTGTGCATTTATCTAACAGAGTTCAACCTTTTTTTGATAGAGCAGATTTGAAACACTCTTTTTTGCAGTATCTCCAAGTGGACATTTGGAGTGGTTTGATGCCTATGGTGGAAAAGGAAATATCTTCACATAAAAACTAGACAGAAGCATTCTGACAAACTTATTTGTGATGTGTGCATTCATCTCACAGAGTTGAACCTTTCTTTTGATAGAGCCTCTTTTAAACACTCTTTTTGTAGAATCTGCAATTGGACATTTGGAGCGCTTTAAGGCCTATGGTGGAAAAGGAAATATCTTCACATAAAAACTAGACAGAAGCATTCTAACAAATGCCTTTTTGATACGTGCATTATTCTCAGAGAGCTGAACTTCACTTTTGAGACAGCAGTTTTGAAACTCTCTTTTGTAGTATCCGCATGGGGACATTTGGAGCGTTTTGAAGGCTGTCTTGAAAAGGGAAATATTTTCACATAAAACTAGACAGAACATTCTGACAAACTTCTTTGTGATGTTTGCATTACTGTCACAGAGTTGAACCTTACTTTTGATTGAGCAGTTTTGAAACACACTTTTTTAGATGCAATTGGACATTTGGAGTGCTTTGAGGTCTGTGGAAAAAAGAAATATCTTCTCATAAAAAGTACACAGGTATTCTGACAAACATTTTGCGATGTGTGCATTATTCACAGAGGTGAACCTTACTTTTGATAGAGTAGCTTTGAAACACTCTTTTTGTAGAAACTACAAGTGGACATTTGGAGTGATTTGAGGCCTATGGTGGAAAAGGAAAATATCTTCACATAAAAACTAGACAGAAGCATTCTGACAAACTTCTTTGTGATGTGTGCATTAATGTCACAATGAACCTTACTTTTGATTGAGAAGTTTTGAATCACTCTTTTGTAGAATCTGCAAGTGTATATTTGGAGCGTTTTGAGGCCTATGGTGGAAAAGTTATACGTTCACATAAAAACTACACAGAAGTATTCTGACAAACTTCTTTGAGATGTGTGCATCCATCTCACAGAGTTGAAACTTACTTTGGATAGAGTGGCTTTGAAACACTCTTTTTGTAGAATCTGCAATTGGACATTTTGAGCGCTTTGAGGTTTGTGCTGGAAAAGGAAATATCTTCACATAAAAACTAGACAGAAGAATTCTGACAAATGCCTTTGTGATACGTGCATTCTTCTCACAGAGTTCAACTTTTCTTTTCATAAAGCAGTTTTGAAACTCCCATTTTTTAGTATCTGCAAGGGGACATTTGGAGCGTTGTGAGGCCTGTCTTGAAAAGGGAAATATTTTCATATAAAACTAGACAGAAGCATTCTGACAAACTTCTTTGTGATGCTTGCATTAATGTCACAGAGTTGAACCGTGCTTTTGATTGAGCAACTTTGAAACACTCTTTTTGTAGAATATGCAAGTGGACATTGGGAGTGCTTTGAGGCCTATGATGGAAATAGAAATAACTTCACATAAAAACTAGACAGAAACATTCTGACAAACTTCTTTGTGATGTGTGCATTCATCTCACAGAGTTGAACCTTACTTTTGATAGAGCTTTTGAAACCCTCTTTTTGGAGAATATGCCCTGGACACTTGGAGCAGTTTGAGCCTATGATGGAAAAGTAAATAACTTCACTAAAACTAGACAGAAAGCATTCTGACAAACTTCTTTGTATGTCTGCATTCGTCTCACAGAGTTGAACCTTACCTTTGATAGAGCAGCTTTGAAACACTCTTTTTTGTAGAATCTGCATTTGGACATTTGGAGCTCTTTGAGGCTTATGGTGGAAAAAGAAACACCTTCACATAAAAATTACACAGAAGTTTTCTGACAAACTTCTTTGTGAAGTGTGCGTTCATCTCACAGAGTTTTACCTTACTTTTGATAGAGCAGTTTGAAACACTCTTTTTGTAGAATCTGCAACTGGACTTTAGGACCGCTTTGAGGAATAGGGTGGAAAAATAAATATCTTCACCAAAAGACTAGACAGAAGCATTCTGACAAACGCCTTTGTGATATGTGCATTCTTCTCACATAGTTGAGCTTTACTTTTGATAGAGCAGTTTTTGAAACTCACTTTTTTGTGTTATCTGCAAGGGGACATTTGGAGCATTTTGAAGCCTATCTTGGAAAGGGAAACTATCTTCATATAAAACTAGACAGAAGCATTCTGACAACTTCTTCATGATGTGTGCATTAATGTCACAGATTTGAACTTACTTTTGATTGAGCCATATGGAAACATTCTTTTTGTAGAATCTGCAAGTGGACAGTTGGAGCACATTGAGGCTCGTGGTGGAAAAGAAACACTTTCACTTAGAAATTACACAGAAGTTTTCTGACAAACTACTTTGTGATATGTGCATTCATCACCAGAATTTAACCTTACTTTGATAGAGCAGCTTTGAAACACTCTTTTTGTAGAATTTGCAAGTGGACTTTTGGAGTGCTTTGAGGACTCTGGAGGAAAAAGAAATATCTTCACATAAAAACTACACAGAAGCATTCTGACAAACATTTTGTGATTTGAGCATTCATCTCACAGAATTGAACTTTAACTTTGATAGAGCAGCTTTGAAACATGCTTGTTTTAGAATCTGCAGGTGGACGATTGGAGCGGTTTGAGCCGTATGGTTGAAAAGGAAATATCTGCTCATAAAAACTAGACAGAAGCATTCTGACAAACTACTTTGTGATGTGTGCATGCATCTCACAGAGTTTGAACCTTATTTTTGATAGAGGCAGCTTTGAAACACTCTTTTTGTAGAATATGCAAGTGGACATTTTGAGCGCTTTGAGGCCTATGGTGGAAAAGGAAGTATCTTTACATAAAAACTAGACAGAAACATTCTGACTAACTTCTTTGTGATGTGTGTATTCATCTCACAGAGTTGAACCTTACTTTTGATAGAGCAGCTTTGAAACATCTTTTTGTAGAATCTGCAAGTGTACATTTGGAGCACTTTGAGGCCTTACAGTGGAAAAGGAAATATCTTCACATAAAAACTAGACAGAAGAATTCTGATAATCGCCTTTGTGATATGTGCATTCTTCTCACAGAGTTTAACTTTTTCTTTTGACAGAGAAGTTTTGAACTCTTTTTTTTTTTTTTTTATTATATTAGGGTTTTAGGGTACATGTGCACAATGTGCAGGCTTGTTACATATGTATCCATGTGCCATGTTGATTTCCTGCACCCATCAACTCGTCATTTAGCATTAGGCGTATCTCCAATGCTGTCCCTCCCCCCTCCCCCCACCCCACAACAGTCCCCGGAGTGTGATGTTCCCCTTCTGTGTCCATGAGTTCTCATTGTTCAATTCCCACCTATGAGAGAGAACATGCGGTGTTTGGTTTTCTGTCCTTGTGGATAGTTTACTGAGAATGATGTTTTCCAGTTTCATCATGTCCCACAAAGGACACGAACTCATCATTTTTTATGGCTGCATAGTATTCCATGGTGTATATGTGCCACATTTTCTCAATCCAGTCTATCGTCGTTGGACATTTGGGTTGGTTCCAACTCTTTGCTATTGTGAATAGTGCCGCAATAAAACATACGTGTGCATGTGTCTTTATAGCAGCATGATTTATAGTCCTTTGGGTATATACCCAGTAATGGATGGCTGGGTCAAATGGTATTTCTAGTTCTAGATCCCTGAGGAATCGCCACACTGACTTCCACAATGGTTGAACTAGTTTACAGTCCCACCAACAGTGTAAAAGTGTTCCTATTTCTCCACATCCTCTCCAGCACCTGTTGTTTCCTGATTTTTTAATGATGGCCATTCTAACTGGTGTGAGATGGTATCTCACTGTGGTTTTGATTTGCATTTCTCTGAATGGCCAGTGATGATGAGCATTTCTTCATGTGCTTTCTGGCTGCATAAAGGTCTTCTTTTGAGAAGTGTCTGTTCATGTCCTCTGCCCCTTTTTGATGGAGTTGTTTGTTTTTTTCTTGTAAATTTGTTTGAGTTCATTGTAGATTCTGGATATTAGCCCTTTGTCAGATGAGTAGGTTGCAAAAATTTTCTCCGTTCTGTAGGTTGCCTGTTTCATTCTGATGATAGTTTCTTTTGCTGTGCAGAAGCTCTTTAGTTTAATGAGATCCCATTTGTCGATTTTGGCTTTTGTTGCCATTGCTTTTGGTGTTTTAGACATGAAGTCCTTGCCCACGCCTATGTCCTTGAATGGTATTGCCTAGGTTTTCTTGTAGGATTTTAATGGTTTTAGGTCTAACATATGTCTTTAATCCATCTTGAATTATTTTTATATAAGGTGTAAGGAAGGGATCCAGTTCAGCTTTCTACATATGGCTAGCCAGTTTTCCCAGCACCATTTATTAAATAGGGAATCCTTTCCCCATTTCTTGTTTTGTCAGGTTTGTCCAAAGATCAGATAGTTGTAGATATGCGGCATCATTTCTGAGGCTCTGTTTCTGTTCCATTGATCTATGTCTCTGTTGTGGTACCAGTACCATGCTGTTTTGGTTACTGTAGCCTTGTAGTATAGTTTAAAGTCAGGTAGCGTGATGCCTCCAGCTTTGTTCTTTTTGGCTTAGGATTGACTTGGCGATGCGGGCTCTTTTTTGGTTCCATATGAAACTTTAAAGTAGTTTTTTCCAATTCTGTGAAGAAAGTCATTGGTAGCTTGATGGGGATGGCATTGAATCTATAATTACCTTGGGCAGTATGGCCATTTTCACGATATTGATTCTTCCAACCATGAGCATGGAATGTTCTTCCATTTGTTTGTATCCTCTTTTATTTCATTGAGCCAGTGGTTTGTAGTTCTCCTTGAAGAGGTCCTTCACATCCCTTGTAAGTTGGATTCCTAGGTATTTTATCCTCTTTGAAGCAATTGTGAATGGGAGTTCACTCATGATTTGGCTCTCTGTTTGTCTGTGATTGGTGTACAAGAATGCTTGTGATTTTTGTACATTAATTTTGTATCCTGAGACTTCGCTGAAGTTGCTAATCAGCTTAAGGAGATTTTGGGCTGAGACAATGGGGTTTTCTAGATATACATCATGTCATCTGCAAACAGGGACAATTTGACTTCCTCTTTTCCTAATTGAATACCTTTTATTTCCTTCTCCTGCCTGATTGCTCTGGCCAGAACTTCCAGCACTATGTTGAATAGGAGCGGTGAGAGAGGGCATCCCTGTCTTGTGCCAGTTTTCAGAGGGAATGCTTCCAGTTTTTGCCCATTCAGTATGATATTGGCTGTGGGCTTGTCGTAGATAGCTCTTATTATTTTGAGATACGTCCCATCAATACCTAATTTATTGAGAGTTTTTAGCATGAAGGTTGTTGATTTTGTCAAAGGCCTTTTCTGCATCTATTGAGATAATCATGTGGTTTTTTGTCTTTGGTTCTGTTTATATGCTGGATTACATTTATTGATTTGTGTATGCTGAACCAGCCTTGCATCGCAGGGATGAAGCCCACTTGATCATGGTGGATAAGCTTTTGATGTGCTGCTGGATTCGGTTTGCCAGTATTTTATTGAGCATTTTTGCATCAATGTTCATCAAGATATTGGTCTGAAATTCTCTTTTTGGTTATGTCTCTGCCAGGTTTTGGTATCAGGACGATGCTGGCTTCATAAAATGTGTTAGGGAGGATTCCCTCTTTTTCTATCGATTGGAATAGTTCAGAAGGAATGGTACCAATTCCTCCTTGTACCTCTGGTAGAATTCAGCTGTGAATCCATCAGGTCCTGAACTCTGTTTTTGTAGCATCTGCAAGGCGACATTTAGAGCGTTTGGAGCCTGTCTTGAAAAGGGAAATATATTCATATAAAAACTAAACAGAAGCATTCTCACAAACTCCTTAGTGATGTGTGCATTAAAGTCACAGATTTGAACCTTATTTTTGATTGAGCAGTTTTGAAACAGTCTTTTTGTAGCATCTGCACGTGGACACTTGGAACGCTTTGAGGCCTATGGTTAAAAAATAATATCTTCACATAAAAACTAGACATAAGCATTCTAAACAAACGAATTTTTGATAAATGCATTCTTCCACAGAGTTGAACTTACTTTTGATAGAGCAGTTTTGAAACTGTCTTTTTTGTAGTATCTGCAGGGGAATATTTTGATCTCTTTGAGGCCTGTCTTGGAAAGGGAAATATCTTCATATACAAACTAGATAGAAGCATTGTGACAAACTTCTTTGTGATTTGTGCATTAATGTCACAGAGTTGAACCTTACTAATGATTGAGCAGTTTTGAAAAACTATTTTGGAGAATCTGGTAGTGGAAATTTAGAGTTCTTTGAGGAATATTGTGGAAAAATAAATATTGTCCCAAAGAAGCTAGACAGAAGTATTCCGTCAAAATTTTGCAATGTGTGCATTCATCACCAAGTGTTGAAATTACTTTTATAGAGAATCTTTGAAAAACTCTTTTTGTAGTGTCTGCAAGTGGACATTTGGAGCAGTTTGAAGGCCTATCGTGGAAAAGGGGAATATCTTCACATAAAAACTAGACAGAAGGATTCCGACAAAACTTTTGTGACATGGTGATTTCATCCCACACAGTTAACCTTACTTTTGCTAGAGTAGTTTAGAAACACTCTTTTTGTAGAATTCTGCAGTGGACAATTGGAGCACTTTGAGGCCTACGGTGGAAAAGGAAATATCTTCACATAAAAAACTAGACAGAAGCATTGTAACAAACGCCTTTGTGACACGTGCATTCTTCTCACAGAGTTGAACTTTACTTTTGATAGAAGCAGTTTTGAAACTCGCTTCTTTCAGTATCTGCAAGGGACATTTAGAGCAGTTTGAGGCCTATCTTGGAAACGGGAAATATCTTCCCAAGGAAAGCTAGACAGAAGCATTCTGACAAAACTTTTTATGATGTGTGCATTCATCTCACAGAGGTTGAACCTTAACTTTTGATAGAGCAGTTTTTGAAAACACTCTTTTCGTAGAATCTGCAAGTGGACATTTGGAGCGCCTGGAGGCCTATGGTGGAAAAGGAAAATCCTCCACATAAAAAACTAGAAAGAAACATTCTGACACAATTTCTTTGTGATGTGTGCATTCATCTCACAGATTTGAACCTTACCTTTGATAGGGAAGCTTTTGAAACATTCTTTTTGTAGGAATCTGCAGTTGGGACATTTGGAGCGCCTTGAGGCCTCCAGTGGAAAAGGTAGTATCTTCACATAAAAACTAGACAGAAGCATTCTGACAAATATTTTGTGATGTGTGCATTCATCTCACAGAGTTGAACCTTACTTTTGATAGCACAATTTGGAAACACTCTATTTGTAGATTCAGCAAGTGGAGATTTGGAGCGTTTTGAGGCCTACTGTGGAAAAGGTAATATCTTCAAATAAAAATGAGAAGAAGCATTCTGACAAACATCTTTCTGATACGTGCATTCATCTGACAGATTTGAACTTTACATTTAATAGAGCATTTGTGAAACTCTCTTCTTGTAGTATATGCAAGGGAACATTTGGAGCCGTTTGAGGCCTAACTTAAAAAATGGAAATAGCTTCATATAAAAAATAGACAGAAGCATTCTGAGAAATGCCTTTGTGATATGTGCAGTGTTCTCACCGAGGTGAACTTTACTTTTGATAGAGCAGTTTTGAAACTCTTTTTGTGTTATCTACAAGGGGACATTTGCAGCTTTTTGAGGCCTATGTTGGAAAGGGAAATATTCATATAAAAACTAGACAGAAGCATTCTAACAAACTTTTTTGTGATGTGTGCATTAACGTCACAGAGTTGAACCTTACATTTGATTGAGCAGTTTTTAAACACTCTTTTTGTAGAATATGCAAGTGGACATTTGAGCGCTTTGAGGCTATGGTGCAGAAAGAAATATCTTCACATAAAAACCACACAGAAGTATTCTGACAAACTTCTTTGTGATGTGTGCATTCATCTCACAGAGTTGAACTTTGATAGAGCAGCTTTGAAACACTCTTTCTGTAGGATGTGCAAGGGGACATTGGGAGTGTTTTGAGGCCTATCTTTAATGGAAAATATCTTTATATAAAAACTAGACAGAAGGAATCAAATTTCTTTGTGATGTGTGCATTAACATCACAGAGTTCAACCTTATTTTCATTGTGCAATTTTGAAACACTCTTTTTGTAGAATATGCAAGTGGAGATTTGGAGTGCTTTGAGGCCTAAATTGGAAAAAAGAAATATCTTCACATAAAAACTACACAGAAATATTCTGAAAAACTTCTTTGTGATGTGTGCATTCATCTAACAGAGTTTAACCTTATTTTGGATAGAGCAGCATTGAAACATTCTTTTTTCAGTATCTGCAAGTGGGCATTTGGAGCGGTTTGACACCTATGGTGGAAAAGGAAATATCTTCACATAAAAAC
>NW_022096547.1:0-51995 GCF_006542625.1 Nomascus leucogenys | reverse complement strand
CCTGGCTCCCTGACATCCGTGGCAGCCAGAAGATTCAGTGCTGGAAGGCTCTTTCCCCAGGAGCAGAGGAACAGGATGGCCCTCCAGAATCAGAGAGGAAGTGCAGGTGGGATGCGACACCGCCTTTCCTAGAAGGCAAATGTCACAACGGTCGGGTTGCCTCGCGCTCTTCCTGGACCGACCACGCAGCCATCGCTTGGGACACGGAGACGCAGGAAGCTTCCCTGTCCCAGACAGTTATGGAATCCCAAGCTCCAGGATCACCACACCTGCCCCATCATGCTGAAAATGCTTTGGAGAGGGAAGCCATCATGACACCGACCCCCAGAGAGTTTCTCCCGGATGGACTGGGAAGTCTTCTGGCTTGAAGACATGGAGCCAGAAGAAGAAGCCCCCAGGCTTCTCAGAAACAGGGCAGGCAGAGCAAGAGGGAGGACAGAGCAGAGGCCAGAGCCCAGGCAGGATTGGCGGCAATGCTGCCACCACCACGGCCATCAGGGGAGGAGCGCCCTACGGGTGACTGGCCCATGAAGGCCAGCCTTTGAGTCACGGCGATGCCCGCCCCATCCCGCAGCCGAATTCCTTCTCCGTCCCTGTGTCGAGCTGTGGCTAGATGTCTCAAAGAGGGCAAAGGGGGAGAGGAGCGAGAACCCTCTTCCTGCAGTTCTGCGGGCACCCGCCTGTGGGTGGACAATGAGCCCCTCTGAGGCCTTTCTCCTTGGCTGGGGTGTGCTTGTCTTCATCCTAGCAAAGAGGCTGCTCAGGATGGGGAGGGAATTAACATGCCTGTAGCTTCGACGCAGATGCCCACGTTGCCCAGTCTTTCACAAACCCAAGTGGTACGGTCGGGAAAACGGCTGGCAAGAAAGCACTCGATCCAGGCAGACCCGGCGAGCGGCTTGACGACAAGAAATGCTGACGTGCAGGAAACCACCCTCCGGCGCACAGGAAGGGTGTCCTGTGTCCCAGCCAGCACGCACGCACAGACGGACAGATATAGTAACAGAGAGCGACCGCCAGAGCAAGAAGGGAGAGAGAGAGGAATCAGAGAGAGACACAAGTGGGCACACACACACACACGCACACACAAACACACACACTCACATGGGCACTGAGATACATACAGCATGTTAACACCCACCCCCAGGCAGCCCCTGAAGCTGCCGGGTTCTGCTCTCCAGGGCCACGACCATCCGTGAGACAGCAGGCCGCGGCTACACAGGCAGACCCGTCCTCCACATCACAAGAGCACCACTTTTGGAGAGACTCAAGGGCACACCGTCCGCACACGCTTGAGGCTGGGATCCCGGGCTGCCTCCCTGGTGATACGTCTGAAGTTTCTTCCTCCTGAGGCTTCTTCCCGTTTCTCAAGCCTCCGCGAATCCCGGCCTGCGGACACCATCCTGTTCACGCCCTGGCCACGACTGATCTCAGCCCCGACTCCGACGCACGATCACACAGGGCTCCTGCTTGGCCCAGTCTCAGGGACCAACCCCGGGGCAACGGTGGCGGTCACTGTGACCAAAGCGAGGGCTGGGGCTTCGCGCATGCGCACTGGAGAGGTCGACTCGCCTCTTGCTCCGGAGAGTTAGGATCTGGGCTCACTGCAACCGCCGCCGCCGTGGGTTCAAGTGATTCTCCTGCCTCACCCTCCCAAGTAGCTGGGATGAGAGGCACATGGCACCATTCCCTGTAATTTTTGTATTCTTAGTAGAGACGTGTTTCACCATGTTGGCCAGGCTGTTCTCGACCTCTTGATCTCGTGATCCACCCACCTCAGCCCTCTAAAGTGCTGGGAGTACAGGCGTGAGCCATCGTGCCCAGAAATTTGCCCATTTTTAATAAGTTGTTCTTTATTTTTTTTGAAATGGAGTCTCACTCTGCCACCCAGGCTGGAGTTCAATAGCTTGATCTGGCCTCACTGCCATCTCCACCTCCCGTGTTCAGTCATTCTCTTGCGTCAGCCTCTCAAGTAGCTCAGACTACAGGCATGCACCATCACAGCTGGCTAATTTTTATGTTTAGTAGAGGCAAGGTTTCAGCATGTAGGCCAGGATGGTCTTGAAATCCTGACCTCAGGTGATCTGCCTTCCTCGGCCTCCCAGTGTGCTGGGATTACAGTTGTGGGCCACCGTGCCTGGCCCAGATGGATGATTTCTAAATATATTCCCCCATTCTGCATGTTCAATTTTAGCGGGTGCCTGTAGTCCCAGCTACTCGGAGAGGCTGAGGCAGGAGAACGGCGTGAAACCCGCGGGGCGGAGCCTGCAGTGAGCCGAGATCGCGCCACTGTACTCCAGCCTGGGTGAAAGAGCGAGACTCCGTCTCAAAAAAAAAAAAAAAAAAAGAATCATCTCTAGATTAGTCATAATACCTAATGCAATGTAAATGCTATCCAAATAGTTGTATATTAACATTTGTATTTTTAAAATTGTTGTGTATTTTAAACACTTTCCATCCAGGGTTCCTTGATTAACGGATGCAGAGCCCATGGATACAGAGGGCCAACTGTATCATAAAGACAACACCTTAAAATGTGAAATACATTTGCAAACAGGGAAAGCAGAGAAAAAGATGGGGTACATCATATTAGAAAGGACAGATTCATTTAGACATTTAAGTATCTAATTCCTCCAAAAAGGCTAAAAGATAGAGTGATGCAGTGCCATTTAAGGAGTTTTTTCTTTAAGATTTCAAAATCAAGTTTTTTCTTTAAGGTTTCAAAATCAAGCTCAAATGCTGTGTATTATTGACATTCACCATTATTCAAGAAAACATTTAATAATATTCTTTGTATTATAACCTGATGAAAGAATAAAAAAATTTTCAGGAAGGGCTGGTTTACAAAATAGAACTCTGTCTAGGGTCTGAGCCATTTTTCTCATACCCGTCCCATTCTCTCTCTGTAACAGCAGCGGGAGGAGTGACAGAGCTCGCAGGTTAAGACAGACACGCAGGTGTTGGCACCTAATGCACTGAACTGTGGAAGTTACGGGAAGTTGTTTTGTCTCCTTAAAAATAAAATTAGCCAGGCATGGTGACTCATACCTGTAATGGCAGCACTTGAGCAGGCCATGGAGAATCACTTCACCCCAGGAATTTGAGACTAACCTGGGCAATATACGGAGACCCCATCGCTACTTTTTTTTTTTTAATTGGCACAGCATAGTGGTGCGTGCCGGTAGTCCCCGCTACTTGGGAAGCTGAGATGGGAGGACTGCTTGAGCCCGGTAGGCAGAGGAGATTGCAGTGAGCCAAGATCCTGCCATGGTATTCTGGCCTGGGCAACAGAGCAAGACGGGAAAAAAAAAAAAAGGTATTGTCAAAAATTTAATATTTAATGCACATGTTTCCCATGGAAATATGCAGGAGAGGAAAACTGACATTCCAAAATCAGCCAAACTGAAAAAGACCAATTATATGAAGCCTGTGTATGTATATTTAAGAAAAAGTTAGGCCGGGCGCGGTGGCTCACGCTTGTAATCCCAGCACTTTGGGAGGCCGAGGCAGGCGGATCACGAGGCCAGGAGATCGAGACCACGGTGAAACCCCGTCTCTACTAAAAATACAAAAAATTAGCCGGGCGTGGTGGCGGATGCCTGTAGTCCCAGCTACTCGGAGAGGCTGAGGCAGGAGAATGGCGTGAACCCGGGAGGCGGAGCTTGCAGTGAGCCGAGATCGCGCCACTGCACTCCAGCCTGGGTGACAGAGCGAGACTCCGTCTCAAAAAAAAAAAAAGCAAAGAAAAGAAAAAGTTAAAGTTTTGTAAGCTCATTCTGCAAACCGTTAGAAATATGAAGACAGAGATCATATAGTGCAGCGGTCCCCAACCTTTTTGGTACCAGGGACCTGTTTCATGGAAGACAATTTTTCCGTGGATGGTTTGTGGGGGTAGAGGAATGGGGATGGGATGTTTTCAGGATGAAACTGCTCCACCTCAGATCATCAGGCATTACATTCTCATAAGAGGCGCATAACCTAGATTCCTCACAAGCACGGGTCCCAATAGGGTTCGCGCTCCTATGAGAATCTAATGCCACCGCTGATCTGGCAGGAGGTGGAGCTCAGGTGGCAATGCTCGCTCACCCGCCACTCACCTCCTGCCATGCAGCTGGGGGGAGCTGGGGACCCCGATATGGTGTGTATACCATGTTAAAATAATTAAAACAGATTTGGATTGTGCTGTCCTTTTAAATTTTAATAAAATCGATTAATTTCACATTACGTAGAGAGCAAGTCCATCCATTCATCTGTGATAAAACTTTAGAAATATTTTCTATAAAATGTTTAGTATTTCATTGGAAATGAATCCAGTATAACATGACTTCCACAGATACAGCATTCCCATCCTCACTGCCATTCCTATTTTGAGAAATTTTAAAAATACAGAAAAGTACAAAAAAAGAAGACAAGATATCCCTATACCACAATCCAGAATCGATCAGTATCTTCTTATATTTACTTGAAGTCTTTTGAAAGAGAAGTGGATGTTTATATAAAAAGCTGAAGTCCCCTTTAACCAATACCCATCCCACCTCCCACACTCATTACTTTCCCTTCTCCACTCTTAACAGGTGACCACTATCAGGAGTTTGGTCTGTATCCTTCCAATCCATTTCAAAAACATGTACATACATATACGCATCCATTACCAAGAGATAGTACTGAGTTTTGTGAGGAAACTTTTAATTCAAATTTACAAAAAATCATTGTACTATCTGTATCATTCTGCAACTTGATCCCCCCTCAACAATTTTGGGATCTTTCTGTTAATACATGTGGATTTAATTTGTTGCATTTTACAGATATATAGTATTACATAAGAATTTCCCTTATTGTTCGTGATGGGCTTTCTCAGTCGTTTCTAATTTTTGGCTACTACAAATCAAGCCACAGTAAATATCCTAGTGCGTATTTCCTGAGCATTCATACTCACAAGCAGAACTGCTAAGTATTCTCAAATTGTTCCAAGGAATGCTTCCCTATTCCCAAGGTTGTACGCATTTTAGTATATAGCTTTTCCATATTTCTGATTTTAATCTCTGGATTCACTTTTATGTATAGTTCATGGTCTACTTTTCCCCCTTGGAGAACAAACTACCTCCACTTAAAAAAAGTAGTTCCATTATTTCCTCACTTCCTGATGCCACTTGCATCGTATTCCAAATTCTAATAAATGCGTAGGTCCTTTTTTGAAATCTCTTCTGCTCGGTAGAATCAATACCACAGGAGTCTTAATATTAGTTGTAGATGACCATGTCATCTGTTTTCGTCTGTTCCTTTCCAGTATTTACAACTTATTTTTCTTGTTACCAGTGAAGATCTCCAGATCTATGGTGGTAGCAATAAAAAACAGGCCTCCCTTTTCTGTTCCCATTTTTATTGGAAATGTGCCTAAACTTTCACCATTATCTCTGCTGCAGGTTTCTCTGTGGGACACAGGCTTTTAATCATATGCATGTCTCTCTCTTCAGTACAAATTTTCTGGTGTCCCTTATGTTTTTAGTACTTGCTAAAGTTAACCTCATTCGTGGTGCTTTGCTTCCGAAGGATTATTTCTGGGGCATGATGAGGTGCAAATTTCTAATGAAAGCTTTCCCGCTTTCATGGCGTTCCTGGGGTTTTTAGTGAGTATGAATTTTCTGGTGTCTAATGTGGTGTGACTTCTGGCTGAATGCTTTCCCACATTCACTGCACTGATAAGGCTTCTTACCTGTGTGTATTCTCAAATGCAGAGGAAGGGTTGAGAACTGAGAGAAAGCTTTCCCACATTCATTACAACCATAGGGCTTCTCCCCTGCATGGCTTCTCACATGCACAGTGAGAGATGAGCTCTGAGAGAAGGCTTTCCCACAAACATTGCATTTGTAAGGTTTATCACCTGAATGAATCCTCACATGTACAATAAGTGATGTTCGCTGAGAGAAGGCTTTTCCACATTCGTTACATTCATAGGGTTTCTCTCCAGTGTGAATGTTCTGATGTTTTAGGAGGTACTTCTTCTGGCCAAAGGCTGTTCTACATTCACTATATTTAAAAGGCTACTCTCCAGTATGGATTTTCTCATGCTCAGTAAGGTTGGATTTGCCACTGAAGGTTTTTCCACACTCCTTACATACAAAGGGCTCCTCTCCTGTGTGAGTTCTCTGGAGTCTGATGAGGTTTGACTTCTGAATGAAAGCTTTCCCGCAATCTTTATACTCAAAAGGTTTTTCTCCAGTGTGAATTTTCTGGTGCGTAAGGAGGTTTTCTTTCTGGCTAAAGGATTTTCCACATTCATTACATTCGAAAAGCTTCTCGCTGGTATGGGTGTTCTGATGTTTAATGACATAATGCTTACGGCTAAAGGCTTTTCCACACTCGTTACATTCAAAAGGTTTCTCTCTCGTGTGAAAATGCTCATGCTCAGTGAGGTTGGACTTGTGGCTGAAGACTTTCCCACATACCTTACAGGCAAAGGGGTTTTCCCCACTGTAAATTCTCTGCTAGATGAGGTGTGACATCTGAATGGAAGCTTTCTCACATTCACAAGGTTTCTCTCCAGTAAATTTCCTGATGAGTGAGGATTTACTTTTGGCTGAAGATATTTCCACATCTCTTACATTTATAAGGCTTCTCTGTGTATGATCTCCCAAATGCAGAGTAAGGGATAAGGTTTGAGAGGAAATATTACCAAACTCAGTACATTCAATGCTTTCTCTCCAGAAAAATTTTCTAATATTCAATGAAGTATTGCTACCTTCACTGGTTTCTCTCCAGCATGAATTTTCTGCTTCTCAGTGAGGTTGTCATCTAGCTAGGGGCTTGTCAATACCCCTTAGAAGCAGAGGATTTCTCTTCGGCATGACTTCCACGTTTGACAAAATGCAACATGTGAGTAACAGTTCCCCCACATTCAGTAAATTCATAGGGTTTCTCTCCAGTATGAACACTCTGGTAACAGATGAGGTACAAACCTTTTAAACCAAAGGCATTTACACTTAAAGGGGGTTAATACCATAAGGAGTAAGCTGTGGTAGAGAAGCTCCCAACTAAGTCCCTTGATGATTCTTTCCTACACAACCTCCCTCATGATTTCAGTCCAGGTTGTGTTTCAGACTCAAAACTTCACAAAGGTGTGGCCTTAAAACAAATAAGATCTGAGAACAGAGGAAGTATTTTTTCTTATATTCAATGCTTTTTCTCAGTCTTTCCTGGAGATGGATCAATGTGCCTCCCAAGTCCTGGTGCCTCTTTATCTGTGCATCATCTTCTCAGGCTTCTTCTAAAATGGAGTACAAAGAACCATAGCACAAAGGAGTTAATTCATAAAGTGCCCAGAACCATGGCTGCCATATGGTAAGCCCCTCATCTTACCTTTATATTACCATCACTTTTATTTGTTAATTTTCTCATCACTAGCAATAAAATTTTTTGAGATTAACTCTGGTAGCCCATCTCTCAATATGAAAATAATCTATATTATTAATCCTTCCATCTAAATTATGAGAAGGGAACCCTACTTGAAGTGATCTAGGTAGAAAAGTAACATTCATGGGTCCACAAAGCTGAGAGCACTCTTGAAAAATAATCTTTCCATTTCAGAATTTAGCAAGTTGTAGAACAAATAATGAAGAATTGCCAAATAGAAGAAAAAGATAACTACATAAAAATTAGAAATTCTACCTGGGATGCTAAGGAAGAAAAATAGTGTTCATATTTCTCTCTTTTTTTTTTTTTGAGACGGAATTTCGCTCGTTATCCAGGCTGGAGTGCAGTGGTGTGATCTCGGTTCACTGCAACCTCTGCCTCCTGGGTTCAAGCAATTCTCCTGCCTCAGCCTCCTGAGTAACTGGGATTACAGGTGTGCCCCACCACACCTGGCTAAATAATACTCATCTTTCTAAGAAAAGGAATAGATCAACCAACAAGTGCTTCCTCCCAAAACCCCATTAAAATGATAAGAAAGGGGAAAATGGTACAAATTCCCTTATTCAAAAGGAATAAAGGATGGTGGCTGAAAAAAAAGTGTAAGGAACAGTTGAACACGCACTGTCCAGTCATGAGAACAAAGCACTGGCCACACCTTCATATGAAATGGAAGTTTATCCCCTGCAGAATTTTTTTTTTTTTGAGTCTCGCTCTGTCACCCAGGCTGGAGTGTAGTGGCGCAATCTCGGCTCACTGAAGCTCCGCCTCCCGGGTTCACGCCATTCTCCTGCCTCAGCCTCTCTGAGTAGCTGGGACTACAGGCGCCAGCCACTATGCCCGGCTAATTTTTTGTATTTTTTAGTAGAGACGGGGTTTCACCATGGTCTCGATCTCCTGACCTCGTGATCCGCCCGCCTCGGCCTCCCAAAGTGCTGGGATTACAAGCGTGAGCCACCACGCCCGGCCTCCCTGCAGAATTTTAATTAGAGCTCAGGGACATTCAGCAAATGAGATGACAGGAATAAGCTGCTATACGGAAATCAGAGATTAAACCCACATATATGGTAAGACCTGCAGCACCATTCTGCAGCTGAAGACAAAAGATGCTGGCTGGCCAGGCACAGTGGCTCACGCCTGTAATCCCGGCACTTTGGGAGGCTGAGGGGGGCAGATCACGAGGTCAGGAGATCGAGACCATCCTAGCTAACACAGTGAAACCCCATCTCTACTAAAAATACAAAATATTAGGCAGGCACGGTGGCGGGCGCCTGTAGTCCCAGCTACTCGGGAGGCTAAGCCAGGAGAATGGCGTGAACCCGGGAGGCGAAGCTTGCAGTGAGCAGAGATCAAGCCAATGCACTCCAGCCTGGGTGACAGAGCAAGACTCCGTCTCCAAAAAAAAAAAAAAAAAGATGCTGGCAACAGGGTATATATACCTACAGGCAGGATACGAGAGGATCCTTCTCTGGAGAAACTGAAAGGCCCACAATAAACTTCATTAACAGCCTGGCCAACATGGCGAACCCCCATCTCTACTAAAAATACAATAAATTAGCCTGGTGTGGTGGTGCGCACCTGTAGTCCCAGCTGTTTGGGAGACTGAGGCATGAGAATCGCATGAATCTGGGAGGCAGAGGTTGCAGTGACCTGAGATCATGCCACTGCACTCCAGCTCCAGCCTGGGTGACACAGAGAGACTGTTACAAAAACAAAACAAACCAACCAAACAAAACCTCATTAAGATGCCCTTGGAAGATGATAGTTGTCACTTGTATTCATATTTCATTGGCTAAAACAAAGGACTCGGCCATGGCTGAGTTCACTGGAGTCAGACAATATAATCCTTCTGCAAGACGGAGACCAATGGTTCACTAAGCATTTCCCTTTTCAGCCACTGAAGGATACAAGCACCCAGGCACAAAAGAGCTTATGATCACCTTTTAGTGAGCTGTTAACAAATATTCCACTAACCCCACTAACATGAAAGACATCAAAATCAAGAGCAAAAAGCTATGAGGAAATAAAGGCAAGGCCCAGCAAACAACACTAAAACCAATCAGGAATAGGTAGAAGATATTTTGTGAAAGACTGTCAGGGATTTTGTAAGCAAGAAATGGAAAGAAAAGTTCCCTTAGAAATTAAGATTGTCAGAGAGGGGGGGAGAAAAAGATAGAGCATATCCATATTCATCAATAACGAGTCACCTTGTTCCAGAAGGCATGGCTTGCCTCGCCCCAGCAAACTCAGGCATGGCTGGGTGCTCACTTGGCGGATAAAATAGGATCATAAATGACAAGTGTCAATTCAAGGTAGAAGTTTCAATGGCAAATTCAGAGGATACACCAAGGAAACATAAAAGCTGAGTAAAAGAAGTTCCAGGGCCGGGCGCGGTGGCTCACGCTTGTAATCCCAGCACTCTGGAAGGCCGAGGCGGGCAGATCACGAGGTCAGGAGATCATGACCACGGTGAAACCCTGCCTCTACTAAAAATACAAAAAAAATTAGCCGGGCGTGGTGGCGGGCGCCTGTAGTCCCAGCTACTCGGAGAGGCTGAGGCAGGAGAATGGCGTGAACCCGGGAGGCGGAGCTTGCAGTGAGCCGAGATCGCGCCACTGCACTCCAGCCTGGGTGACACAGCAAGACTCCGTCTCAAAAAAAAAAAGAAGTTCCAAAAAAAGAAGAAAACTCATTAGAGGAAATATTCAAAGAACAAAAAGACTGCCTCTACTCTAAGTCGAAGGGCCCACTTGAGTAAGAATCAGACCCATACCTAGACACATTACCGTGACATTTCAACACAGAAAATTCGGAGGTTATAAATGTTTTCAGAAAGAGAGAACAAGGCTGGACACAGTGGCTCACACCTGTAATCCCAACACTTTGGGAGGCCAAGGTGGGAAAACCACTTGAGCCCAGGAATTCAAGACCAGGCTGGACAATATAGTGAGACCCCATCTCTACAGAAAAAAAAAAAAAGTAAAGAGTTTCTGAGACCAAAAAGTCTGAGAACAGCTGCTCAAAATATTCATTCAACAAATACTTGTTTCCTTACCATGTGCATGGTACAGTTCTAGGCTCTAGGGATAAATAGTATTGAAGTAAATTGACAATATCCCCTGCTCTCATCAAGTTTACATTCTACTGGACATGATGTAAGAATAGAGATGGTTTGTTAAAAAGTAGTCCGGGCACAGTGGCTCATGCCTCTAATCCCAACACTTTGGGAGACCCAGGCAGGAAGACCACTTGAGGTCAGGAGTTCGAGATCAGCCTGGCCAACATGGTGAAACCCTGTCTCTACTAAAAATAGAAAAATCAGCCGGGGCTGGGTGCGGTGGGTCACGCCTGTAATGAAGACCAACACTTTGGGAGGCTGAGGTGGGCAGATCACCTGAGGTAAGGAGTCCAAGACCAGCCTGGCCAACATGCTGAAATCCTGTCTCTACTAAAAAAAAAAAAAAAAAAAAAAAAAAATTAGCTGGGCATGGTGGCGGGTGCCTGTAATTCCAGCTACAGGTAGTTCCAGCTACAGGTAATTCCAGCTGAGGCAGGAGAACTGCTTGAACCCGGGAGGTGGAGGTTGCAGCGGGCTGAGATCACACCAATGCACTCCAGGCTGGTTGACAAAGTGAGACTCCATCTCAAAAAAAAAAAAAAAAAAAAAAGTTTTAAGTGCTATGGAAAAAAAGGGAAGCAGTAGTTTCAATTTCGGATAGGATGAAATCTGACAAGGTAAGAATCATGTTAAGACATGAAGAAAATTAAGACAATGATCCTTACAGGTACATGGAGGAACAGCTTTCTGTCTTTCTTTTTTTTTTTTCTTTGAGACAGAATTCCACTCTTGTTGCCCAGGCTGCAGTGCAGTGGCACCATCTCAGTTCACTGCAACCTCCACCACCCAGGTTCAAGTGATTCTCCTGCCTCAGCTACTCTCCCAAGTAGCTGGGATTACAGGCACATGCCACCACACCCAGCTACTTTTGTTTTTCAGTAGAGATGGGGTTTCACAATGTTGGTCAGGCTAGTCTCAAACTCCTGACCTCAGGTGATCCACCTGCCTCAGCCTCCCAAAGTGCTGGGATTACAGGCGTGAGCCACCACACCCGGCCTGGAGGAAGAGTTTTCTAAGTAGAAATTAAACAAGTTCACAGACCCCGAAGAAGATCCTGCCGAGCTTCAGTGACAGTCATACTTATCAAACGTGATGTCCTTCATGTCCTTCTTTGGCTTAGCCTGACCCCCTCCTACTTTATTTATTTTTTGTAGAGATACCGTCTCACTGTTGCCCACGCTGGAGCACAGTGGCACAGTCATAGCTCAGTAGAGCCTCAAATTCCTGGGCTCAAAGTGATCCTTCTCCCCAGGTTCCTGAGTAGCTGGGACCACAGGCATAGGCCACCATCCCCCGCTACTTTTAAAAACTTTTTGTAGAGATGGTGTTCTCATTATATGGCCCAGGCTAGTCTCCAACTCCTGGCCTCAAGCAATCTTACCTTGCTGTCTACTTATAGCTGGGATTCCAGGTATGAGCTGATGTACCTGGTCGCTATCTTTTAACCTTTTTAGAATCTATACATCTTCCTGGAAGTGGCTCCCAGAATGTGCTTTTTTTTTTTTTTTGGAGACAGATTCTTGCTCTGTACCTTAGGCTGGAATGCATGGCACCATCTTAGCTCACTGTAACCTCCACCTCTGAGGATCAAGCAATTCTCCTGCCTCAGTCTCCCAAGTAGCTGGGATTACAGGCCCATGCCACCACGGCCAGCTAATTTTTGTATTTTTAGTAGAGATGGGGTTTCGCCATGTTGGGTAGGCTGGTCTTGAACTCCTGACCTCAGATGATCTGTCTGCCTTGACCTCCTAAAGTGCTGGGATTACAAGTGTGAGCCCCCACGCCTGGCCAGAAAGAAAAGTTCAGATTTTTAAGAGACAGTAACCAGATGCAAAGCTTGAACCTTGATTACATTCTGGAATTTAAAAAAAACTATGGAAGGCATTCTGGGGATAATTGGAAAAATGTGAACATAGACTGGGTAGTCTATAATATTAGGACAACATGGTTAATCTTCTAAGGTGTGAAATGGTATTTTGTTATATGGGGGAGCTCCTTTTTTTTTTTTTTTTTTTTTTTTGAGACAGTCTTGCTCTGTCGCCCAGGCTGTGTGTGGAAAAAAAGAGAGATCAGACTGTTACTGTGTCTGTGTAGAAAGAAGTAGACATGAGAGACTCCATTTTGTTCTGTACTAAGAAAAATTCTTCTGCCTTGAGATGCTGTTCATCTGTAACTCTACCCCCAACCCTGTGCTCGCTGAAACATGTGCTGTGGCAACTCAGGGTTAAATGGATTAAGGGCTGTGCAGGATGTGCTTTGTTAAACAAATGCTTGAAGGCAGCATGCTCGTTAAGAGTCATGACCACTCCCTAATCTCAAGTACCCAGAGACACAACACACTACAGAATGCCGCAGGGACCTCTGCCTAGGAAAATCAGGTATTGTCCAAGGTTTCTCCCCATGTGATAGTCTGAAATATGGCCCCGTGGGAAGGGAAAGACCTGACCATTCCCCAGCCTGACACCCGTAAAGGGTCTGTGCTGAGGAGGATTAGTGAAAAAGGAAGGCGTCTTTGCAGTTGAGATAAGAGGAAGGCATCTGTCTCCTGCTCTTCCCTGGGCAATGGAATGTCTCCGTGTAAAGCCCGATCGTATATTCCACCTACCGAGATAGGGGAAAACCGCCTTAGGGCTGGAGGTGGGACATGCTGGCAGCAATACTGCTCTTTAAGGCATTGAGATGTTTATGTATATGCACATCAAAAGCACAGCACTTTTTTCTTTACCTTGTTTATGATGCAGAGACATTTGTTCATGTTTTCCTGCTGAACTTCTCTCCACTATTACCCTATTGTCCTGCCACATCCCCCTCTCCGAGAAACGCCCGATAATGATCAATAAATACCAAGGGAACTCAAGAGGCTGGGGCCGGTGCACGTCCTCCATATGCTGAATGCTGGTCGCCTGGGCCCATTTTTCTTTCTCTATACTTTGTTTCTGTGTCTCTTTCTTTTCCAAGTCTCTCCTTCCACCTGACGAGAAACGCCCACAGGTGTGGAGGGGCAACCCACCCCTTCAGGCTGGTGTGCAGTGGTGCGATCTCTACTCACTGCAACCTCGGCCTCCTGGCTTCAAGTGATTCTCCCACCTCAACCTCCCAAATAGCTGGGATTACAGGCATGTGTCACCACGCCTGACTAATTTTTGTATTTTTAGTAGAGACAGGGTTTCACTATGTTGGCCAGGCTGGTCTCGAACTTCTCACGTCTGGTGATCTGCCCGCGTCTGCCTCCCAAAGTGCTGGCATTACAGGCGTGAGCCACCACGCCTGACTGGGAGCTGCTCTTTTTGGTAGAAAATACATATTTAATTTTTTAGAAGTAAAACATCATGATGCCTCAGCACACAAAATAAACACATGGATACGGACATTCAAAAGCGTGGCAAAATATTAATTTTTGAATCCACATGGTGGGTACATAAGAGATTGTTTTACTATTCCTTCAGCATTTGTTATATTTAAAAAATGTTCATATGATAAAATAATTGAATGGCTGGGCATGGTGACTCACACCTGTAATCCCAGCACTTTGGGGCCAAGAGTTTAAGACAAGCCTGGCAAACATGGGGAAACCTCGCCTCTACTAAAAATACAACAAATTAGCTGGATGTGGTGGCACGCTCCTATAATCCCAGCTACTCAAGAGGCTGAGACAGGAGAATCACTTGAACCCAGGAGGTGGAGGTTGTAGTGAGCCCAGATCGCGCCACTGCACTCCAGCCTGGGTGACAGAGGGAGACTATGTCTCGAAAAAAAAAAAAGAAAAAAGAAGTGATCAGTATTTCCACAAAAAAATTCATAGATTATTTAACAGCAACTCATGCGTTCTCAAACTACTGATCAGAAAAAGAAAACATGGACCTTCCTTTTAACAGGATTACGATGCAGACTATGGACGGCAAAATCTAAACCCACGTTTAAGGCGTCATTTACTGAGAACTTGTAAGTTCCTCTGGAAAACATGAAGTAATAGACAAGCAGAGGGAAGATGAAAAAAGGCAGAAGTAACAGAAACATTTTAATGAAAACTGAATTCAAGTTTATATAAGTAGTACCTACATAAGTAGAAGATTTCATAATCAAAGGCCGATTCAAAAATTTTATAAAGAGAAAAAAATATTTTCATATTTGTAGTCACATAATTTGTATGGTTTTTTTTTTTGAGATGGAGTCTCGCTCTGTTGCCCAGGCTGGAGTGCAGTCTCAGCTCACTGCAACATCCGCCTCCCAGGTTCAACCGATTCTCCTGCCTCAGCCTCCTGAGTAGTTGGGAGGATAGGTGTGTACCACCACGCCCAGCTAGTTTTTGTATTTTTAATAGAAATGGGGTTTTACCATGTTGGCCAGGCCAGTCTCAAACTCTTGACCTCAGGTGATCTGCCTGCCTCAGCCTCCCAAAGTGTTGGGATTACAGGCGTGAGCCACCGAGCCTGGCCTCTGTTTTTTCTTTTTAAATAAAAAAGATATGGGGTCTCGACATGTTGCCCAGGCTGCTCTAGAACTCCTAGGCTCAAGAGATCTGCCACCTTGGCTACAGATGTGAGCCACCGTGCCTGACCCTTTGTTCTCTATTAAAGAGAGCTTAGTGTGTCTTTTTAAGGCTTGACTGATCCTATTACAAAGACCATGAGAAAAGAAATAATCCAGAAAGAACATGAAACTGGTCTGAGGTAATCTCTGGATCTGAAAATAATAGGATGAAAATTTTAATTTGGGTAGCATTCTGACACAATGAGAATGAAATTAGACAGCTGTCTGTCCCATAAACAGGTAAAGTTGTGTAAGGCAAGACAGAAACTCTGGAGATGCCAAAATAAGAACTGATATTATAGTTAATTCTAACTTAAGAATGAGTCTGGGTGTAGTGGCTCCCTCCTGTAATCCTAGCACTTTGAGAGGCTGAGGCGGGCAGATCACTTGAAGTCAGGAGTTTGAGACCAGCCTGGCCAACATGATGAAAACTGGTTACGGGTCGGGCGCGGAGGCTCACGCTTGTAATCCCAGCACTTTGGGAGGCCGAGGCGGGTGGATCACGAGGTCAGGAGATCGAGAACCACGGTGAAACCCCGTCTCTACTAAAAATACAAAAAATTAGCCAGGCTTGGTGGCGGGCGCCTGTAGTCCCAGCTACTGGGAGAGGCTGAGGCAGGAGAATGGCGTGAACCCGGGAGGCGGAGCTTGCAGTGAGCCGCGATTGCGCCACTGCACTCCAGCCAGGGCGACAGAGCGAGACTCCGTCTCAAAAAAAAAAAAAAAAAAGAAAAAAGAAAACTGGTTAACAAAAAAATACAAAAATTAGCCGGGTGTGGTGGTGGGTGGCTGTAGTCCCAGCTACTCAGGAGGCTGAGGCAGGAGAATCACTTGAACCCGGGAGGCAGAGGCTGCGGTGAGCCACGATGGCACCACTGTACTCCAACCTGGATAACAGAGTGAAACTATGTCTCCAAAAAAAGAAGAAATATTTATTCTTCTAAAATTGTAGACAACATCTCTATCAACCTCTTATTTTTCGAGATAAGAGTTTCGCTCTCGTTGCCCAGGCAGGAGTGCAATGTTGCAATCTCTGGTCACTGCAACCTCTGCCTCCCGGATTCAAGTGATTCTCTTGCCTCAGCCTCCCAAGTAGCCGGGATTACAGGTGTGTGCCACCACGACCAGGTAACTCTTGTATTTTTAGTAGAGACAGGGTTTCTCCACGTTGGTCAGGCTGGTCTCGAACTCTCAGCCTCAGGTGATCTACCCGCCTCAACCTCCCAAAGTGCTGGGATTACAGGTGTGAGCCATCGCGCCTGGCTCTTTATCTACTTTTTATCTGTTAAAGAGAAAAAAATGTTAAGAGTAGGAAGTAGTTATAATTCTAATGTCATATGAGAAAGGATGTGAGTAGGCAGCTGCCATTACTCTTCTAAGAAAGAGCCCTTTTTTATCTATTTATTTATTTTTAAAAACAGACGTAGGTTATTGGCCGGGCGCGGTGGCTCATGCCTGTAATCCTAGCACTTTGGGAGGCCGAGGTGGGTGGATCATGAGGTCAGGAGTTCGAGACCAGCCTGGCCAACATGGTGAAACCCCGTCTCTACTAAAAAATACAAAAATTAGCTGGGCGCGGGAGGCTGAGGCAGGAGAATCGCTTCAACCCAGGAGGCAGAGCCTGCAGTGAGCTGAGATCGTGCCACTGCACTCCAGCCTGGGGGACAGAGCGAGACTCCGTCTCAAAAAAATAATAATAAAAAATAAAAAAATAAAAAATCCGAGTTCTTGCCCTGTTGCCCATGCGGGAATGCAGTGATTCAACCATAGCTCACTGCAGCCTTGCACCTTTGGGCTCAAGTGATCTTCCTGCCTCAGCCTTCAAGTAGCTGGGACTACAGATGTGTGACACCACACCGGGCTAATTAAAAAATTTTTTTGTAGCAACAGGGTCTTGCTATGTTGCCCAGGCTGGTCTCAAGCAATCCTCTGACTTTGGCCTCCCAAAGTGCTGGGAATACAGGCATGAGCCACTAAGCACGGCCAAGAAGAGCCCTTATGTACGGTGCTCTCCACAACCATAGGACAGCTTCAAGGGCCTCATCACAGCTCCTTGCATGCAATCATGGAATCCAGGAATGTTACGCTGGTTGAAGGAAATTTGACGGACCCACTGACATCCCTGAATGGTAGGGAATGTAGGGCTTAGCAAGAGACACCACCCTCGAATAAAGCAGCCTGTTAGTATAGCAGGACAGAGGAGGGCACAATTTTCTTTTTTTTTTCTGCAGATTTCCTATCTCACTAAATGATAATCCACTTTCTTCCAGTTTTTCTTTCTTTCTTTTTTTTTTTTTTTTTTGAGACGGAGTCTTGCTCTGTCGCCCAGGCTGGAGTGCAGTGGCGCAATCTCGGCTCACTGCAAGCTCCGCCTCCCGGGTTCACGCCATTCTCCTGCCTCAGCCTCTCCCAGTAGCTGGGACTACAGGCGCCCGCCATCACGCCCGGCTAATTTTTTTTTTTGTATTTTTAGTAGAGACGGGGTTTCACCGTGGTCTCGATCTCCTGACCTCGTGATCCGCCCGCCTCAGCCTCCCAAAGTGCTGGGATTACAAGCGTGAGCCATCGCGCCCGGCTTTCTTCCAGTTTTTCAAATCAAAACCTTCGACTCTTTTCATACCCCACATACAATCTGTAAGCTATTCCTTTAAACTATTTTAAAAATCAGACAGGCCGGGCGTGGTGGCTCACAGCTGTAATCCCAGCACTTTGGGAGGCCAAGGCAGGTGGATCACAGGGTCAGGAGATCGGGACCATCCTGGCCAACATGGTGAAAACTCATCTCTACTGAAAATACAAAAATTAGCCAGGCATGGTTGCGTGCACCTATAGTCCCAGCTACTCAGGAGGCTGAGGCAGGAGAATCGCTTGAACCTGGGAGGTGGGATTGCAGTGAGCCTAGATCATGCCACTGCACTCCAGCCTGGGCAACAGAGCGTGACTCAGTCACATACACAAAAAAAATCTGATTACCTGTCACTAAACTACCATCACTTTCTCACCCAGATTTCGGAGACAGATTTTTTCACCTAGAAATTTTTGAGACAGATCAGGAGTTTTCTTTTGGACTTGTTGCTTATGACATGTCTGTTGATCATATAAATGAGTATTCAAGTAGACAGTTGGATATAGAAGTCAGGAATTTAGGGAGATAGAAAATTGTGCCCTCTTGAACTTTGAAATTTGTTTTTGTTTTTTTTTTTAAAGGCCTGCAATTAACCTTCTAGCTTTGGCCCCCGACATAGTTTATTTTCTATGCAACAGACCTGATTATTCCTTTCAAAATGTAATTCTGATCTTATCATTCCTCTGCTCAAAGCCCTCTGATAGGCTGGGAGCAGTGGCTCACGCCTGTAATCCCAATACTTTGGGAGGCCAAGGCAGGTGCATCACTTGAGGCCAGGAGTTCGAGACCAGCCTGGCCAACATGGCGAAACCTCGTCTCTAGTAAAAATACAAAAATTAGCCGGGCGTGGTGGCAGGTGCCTGTAATCTCAGCTACTTGGGAGGCTGAGGCAGGAGAATCGCTTGAACCTGGAAGGTGGAGGTTGCAGTGAGCCGAGACTGCACCACTGTACTCCAGCCTGGGTGATGGAGCAAGACTCAGTCTCAAAAAAAGGAAAAGGAAAAGGAAAAGGAAGGACGGCTGGCCCTCTCTTGGGTCTCCCAAATCACTCAGAATCAATGCTGAAACCTGTGATTTGACCCGTTACCTAACCACTGCTACTCTTCTTCCCTTTTGCCCTCTCTCTTCCAGTCCGAGGCCCTGATCACTGTTCTCTGAACAGGACAGCAAGCTTCTCCTGCCTTAGGGCTTTTAACACTTTTGTTCCTTCTGGCTAATGATCTTCCACCCAATACTGCACGCCCCACTCTCACACTCTTCAGATCTTTTTTCAAATGGCCTTCAGTGAGACCTTTCTCCACCAAGCTGATTTAAAATTACAACCGCAACGAGCCCTCTCTATGCCAGTCTTCCTTACTTTATTCTTTTCCATAGCACTTATCACTATCTGATAGTATATATTTTGTAAGTATTTACTCATTGTCTATCTCCCCATTACAACATAGTCCCTAGGAGGAAGAAATTTTTGACTGTTTTGATAGCTGACATTTCCCTAGCATCTGAAATAGTACCTAATACATATCATGCAATAAATACTTGTAGGATATGAATATATCAGCTTGGTAGAAATGTAAATGGGTTTACTTCTTTTGAGAGCAGTGTGCTTATCTCAATTAAATTTATAAACATAACTTTGACCCTGCATTCCACTTAAAAAGTAAATGCTATGTAGTTGTATCTGCATATTTCTGCAAAGCAATAGAAACAAGTATACATACTTGTGTCTTCAACAGCAGAAGCCTGAAAACAACCTAAATGGCCATTAGTAGGAGACAGGTTAAATAAATTATGCGTTAGCGAGGCGCAGTGGCTCAAACCTGTAATCCCAGCACTTTGAGAGGCCGAAGCAGGCAGATCACTTGGGGACAGGAGTTGGAGACCAGCCTGGCCAACATGGCAAAATCCCATCTCTACAAAAAATACAAAAATTAGCCAGGTGTGATAGCACATGCCTGTAGTCCCAGCTACTTGGAAGGCTGAGGCAGGAGAATGGCGTGAACCGGGGAGGCGGAGCTTGCAATGAGCCGAGATCACGCCACTGCACTCCAGCCTGGGGGACAGAGCAAGACTCCCTCTCAAAAAAAAAAAAAAAAAAAAAAAAGAAAGAAAAGAAAATGATTGATTGATACTGGTGTCCAGGTGATATCTTTATGATACCTTCATGATTCAGTATCCTATAAGGAACAAAAAAACGATGTTCAAGAGATGATAGATGGTGACAAGCAAGAAGATTATTCACGTCCATAAAGATTAGATATTGTAGACGTTGAGAATTGGGGAAGACTTTCGAGATTTTATTGAATTAAAATATCTAAAGAAAGAAGAAGAATCTAATATATTAAAAATGTAGACTGCCATCGAACGAATTTTTGAAAGTTTACTGAAGACTTGGTTATGCCGGGCGCGGTGGCTCACGCTTGTAATCCCAGCACTTTGGGAGGCTGAGGCGGGTGGATCACGAGGTCAGGAGATCGAGACCACGGTGAAACCCCGTCTCTACTAAAAATACAAAAAAATTAACCGGGCGTGGTGGCGAGCGCCTGTAGTCCCAGCTACTCGGAGAGGCTGAGGCAGGAGAATGGTGTGAACCCGGGAGGCAGAGCTTGCAGTGAGCCGAGATCGCGCCACTGCACTCCAGCCTGGGCGACAGAGCAAGACTCCGTCTCAAAAAAAAAAAAAAAAAAAAGAATTGGTTATAAAAGGGAAAGTGTTTATAATAAAACCTGAGTTTGTGATGAATTTGAATCTATCTTCTTGGATTTTGTAGCACATGTGGGGTAATTTTTTTTTTTTTTTTTTTTTGAGACAGAGTCTCGCTCTGTTACCCAGGCTGGAGTGCAGTGGCGCAATCTCGGCTCACTGCAAGCTCCGCCTCCTGGGTTCACGCCATTCTCCTGTCTCAGCCTCTCCGAGTAGCTGGGACTACAGGCGCCCGCCACCATGCCCGGCTAATTTTTTGTATTTTTTTAGTAGAGACGGGGTTTCACTGTGGTCTCGATGTCCTGACCTCGTGATCCGCCCGCCTCGGCTTCCCAAAGTGCTGGGATTACAAGCATGAGCCACCGCGCCTGGCAGGATAAATTTTTATCAATGTTTTTAAATGATCATTAAAGGGAAAAGGGAGCCCAAGACCTCATATTTCTTTTTTTTTAAATTTTTAAATTTTTAAATTTCTTTTTTTGTAGAGACAGGATCTTGCTAATGTTGATCAAGCTGGTGTTGAACTTATGGGCTCCCGTGATCCTCTCATCTGGGCCTCCCAAAGTGCTGGGATTATAGCCATGAGCCACTGCACCTGACCTCAGGACCTCATATTTTTAAAGAATTTATGGTGGAGGCACATAGTATTCAAAAGGCTTGTGTGCACTATTTCATTTAATTAGGATTTTTTGGGTTATGTACTCATTTCTAGATATGTCTGGATGAAAACGTAATCATATCTGTAGCCACAGGACTATTGAAGAACATGTAGGCTCAATGCTTCAGAAATACTAATTTTCTTATTGGCCCCTACTCATGTCAAAAGTTTTCAGCCCAATGCTGTTTGCATGCTATCTGACCCCTCTCTGCAATGCAATCCTCAATCTCCCCTCTTTCCATTTTAAAAGTATTTAATTTATTTTCACAAGTAATACCTGAGTCTGTTTTTTCAGGGTTCAGTGACATTCAGGGATGGCCATAGACTTCTCACAGGAAGAATGGGAATTCCTGGATCCTGCTCAGAGGGATTTATATAGGGATGTAATGTGGGAGAACTACAGCAACTTCAGTTCACTAGGTGAGGTTATTTATCCCAAATGATATTAGCTTTCTCTGCTGTCAATTTCAGGACTATATTTAGAAAAACTATCTAAAACTACTTTCTGTTCCCAAAGGAATGATTTAAGCTTTGTTAGGTTGGAACTAGGCCTCTCCATTTCATCATGTCCAGTCTGCTATGCCCTTCAGACTTCCTTCAGACTCTGTCATTCCTGATTTCCTCAGTATCCAAGGGGATGGATTTGAATATGGCAAAAGCGTTGTTCAATTAACCAGACTTCACCTTATATTGGAGCTCAGAATTGACATAAATGTTTCACACCACTTTCTAGTCCATCTGCAAGTAGAATACCTAGACATAGGGGTTCTGAGTTTCTCTAAAAATCCAAGGAATCTGTAGAACACAGTGTGAGATGGATCCAGAAAGGTTATTTAAAACTCATAGCCGGGCATGGTGGCACGTGCCCGTAATCCCAGCTACTCAGGAGACTGAGGCAGGAAAATCACTTAAACCCAGGAGGCAGAGGTTGCAGTGAGCTGAGATCCCACCACTGCATTCCAGCCTGGGCGACAGAGTGAGACTCCATCTCAGAAAAACCTCAAGGCCAGGCATGGTGGCTCATGCCTATAATCCCAGCACTTTAGGAGTCCGAGGCCGGTGGATCACTTGAGGTCAGGAGCTCCAGACCAGCCTGGCCATCATGGTGAAACCCCATCTCTACTAAAAATACAAAAATTAGCCGGGCATGGTGTCACATGCCTATAATCCTAGCTACTTGGGAGGCTGAGGCAGGAGAATTCCTTGAAGCTGGGAGACTGAGGTTGCAGTGAGTTGAGATCGCCCCACTGCACTCCAGCCTGGGTGACAGAGTGAGACTCTATCTCAAACAGAAAAAACCCTGAAACACATTCTGTTTCCTACAACAGACATATGCAGTTCTACCTACTTTGTAATGGAAAATTAAAATCTAAAAGCCTAGCATTTCACATTGAATGAACATCCTAGAAAAGATCTGAGAATGTGTCAAAGAGCCTTTTAGTATGCACTCATCCAAATGATAACAGTAAATAGCTAACAGCTAATACATATATTATGTGTATATGTTAATAAACATCACCATATATTTGGGCTTAAACATTATTCTAAGCATTGTTCATTATTAATTAATCCTCACAACAACTCTATGAGAAGATATTATTATCTTCATTTTATTTGAGAAAACGTAGACACAAAAGGTTAATAATTTGCTAGGTAACACAGAAACAAAGGCAGGTTGTGAAGCCAGACAGTCTGGATCCAGTCTGTGTTCTTCCCTCTACACAATACTGCCTTTCAACAGAGCCTGTGTGAGGTTAAATTATATTAAGGCCTGTTCTTGACCAGATGGTTAATATAATGGCCTTAGTATACTTGATTTAACCTCACACAGGCTATTCCTTGTGACCCTCAAGTAACCTTAATATGAGCATTCTTCAACTCCCTTGCAATTCTTCACTCTTGGGCTTTATATAGTGCCATATTGATCTGTAGTTAATTATAAATTTAACCAAATCTAAATCTAAAGATTTTCTGGTGTATAATTCCATGTCACATTTTTCTTTTAAGCAGGACCTTCCATTTCTTTTTTTTTTTTTCTTGAGACGGAGTCTCGCTCTGTCACCCAGGCTGGAGTGCAGTGGCGCGATCTCGGCTCACTGCAAGCTCAGCCTCCCGGGTTCACGCCATTCTCCTGCCTCAGCCTCTCCGAGTAGCTGGGACTACAGGCGCCCGCCACCACGCCCGGCTAATTTTTTGTATTTTTTAGTAGAGACGGGGTTTCACCGTGGTCTCGATCTCCTGACCTCGTGATCCGCCCGCCTCGGCCTCCCAAAGTGCTGGGATTACAAGGGTGAGCCACCGCGCCCTGCCCGCCGCAGGACCTTCCATTTCTAAACCAGATGTGATTACCTTATTGGATGAAGAAGGGAAGGAACCTGGGATGGTTGTGAGGGAAGGGACAAGAAGATACTGCCCTGGTGAGTGAGGGCTGAGCAGGCATTGAGAAATCACTACTGCAGGTAATAGCTATACTGATTAGGGTGGAGGCACACCCTTGAGATGTTGGGGTCTCTCTTCAAAAAGCCCCTGGCCTATGGAGGCAGGGCTTGGGACTTGAAGCAAATTAAGATCTTTTAAGCCCGGACTAGCAAAGGAACTTTCTATTGATCTTGAATGCAACACTGTTCCTCATCTTTCATATTTCTATCCCACTTTAAAGAGAAGAACTATTCCTGGTAGAAGAAAAAATAAATAAATATAAGAGCAGAAATCAGCAAAATAGAAAAGAAATAAAGAAAATTAATAAAGCCAAAAATTGATTTCTTGAAAAGATCAACAAAGATGGTAAACATCTAGTAATTTACATTCTCTCTTTTTAAAGAACATGAATTACTAACATCAGGAACGAAAGAGGGATTTCCACTTTAGATCCTACAGCCATTAAAAGAATAATAAGAAGGCCGGGCGCGGTGGCTCACGCTTGTAATCCCAGCACTTTGGGAGGCCGAGGCGGGTGGATTACGAGGTCAGGAGATTGAGACCACGGTGAAACCCCGTCTCTACTAAAAATACAAAAAATTAGCCGGGCCTGGTGGTGGGCGCCTGTAGTCCCAGCTACTCGGAGAGGCTGAGGCAGGAGAATGGCGTGAACCTGGGAGGCGGAGCTTGCAGTGAGCCGAGATTGCGCCACTGCACTCCAGCCTGGGTGACAGAGCAAGACTCCGTCACAAAAAAAATAAGTAAATAAAAGAATAATAAGAGGCTGGGCGTGGTGGCTCACTCCTGTAATCCCAGCATTTTGGGAGGCCGAGGCAGGCTGGTCACTTGAGGTCAGGGGTTCCAAACCAGTCTGGCCAACACAGCAAAACACTGTCTCTACTAAAAATACAAAAATTAGCTGGGCATGGTGGCGGGCACCTGTAGTCCCAGCTACTCAGGAGGCTGAGACACGAGAGTCGCTTGAACCCGGGAGGTGGAGGTTGCAGTGAGCCAAGATCGCACCACTGCACTCCAGCCCGAGTGACAGAGTGAGACTCTTACCTCAAAAAAAAAACAAAAAAAAAACCTTTCAGGATTTATTAAAACTACAATGATCAAGACAGTATGTTATTGGCAAAGATCACTGAACAAAACAGAACAGAGGTCCTAGAAACATACCCTGCCACACACACACTTAAAGGGTCATTTATTGTTTGACAAAGATGCCAAAGCATTCCAATGGGGAGAAGAACAAATAGTACCAGAATAACTGGGGAAACAAATAAACAAACCTCTCAACCTTTACCTCATACCAAAATTAATTTGAGATGGTTTTAAGACCTACATAAAAAAGCTAAAATCATAAAGTTTTTAGAGGGAAACAGGACAGTGATGAGTGTCCCAACTTATGACTTGGGAGTAGGCAAAGGTTTCTTGAATGAAAACAATAACAATAAAAATAAAAAATCAGACCGGGCATGGTGGCTTACACCTGTAATCCTAGCACTTTGGGAGGCCAAGGCGGCGGATCACCTGATATTGGGAATTTGAGACCAGCCTGGCCAACATGGTGAAACCTGATCTCTACTGAAAATACAAAAATTAGCTGGGCGTGGTGGCGTGCGCCTGTAATCCCAGCTACTCGGGAGGCTGAGGCAGGACAATCGCTGGAACCCGGGAGGTGGAGGTTCCAGTGAGCCGAGATTGCACCACTGCACTCCAGCCTGGGTGACAGAGCGGGACTCTGTCTCAAAATAAATAAATAAATAAATAATACAATAGACTTTATCCAAATTGAAAACTTTGTCTCATCAGAATATACCAATAAGCAGATGAATGGGTAAGTCACAGACTGGGAGAGTAATAGTGGTAAAACATATCTGACAAGGGACCGGTATCTAGTATATACACAACTCAGCGCTAAAATGATAAGTAGCCCAATTAAAACTGATTGAAAGGCCCACCAATACCATGAATAGACTGAGCAACAGTAAGGAATAAACTCTTGATACATGCAACAACTTGGGTGAATTTCAAGGAAATTATGCTGAGTGACAAAATCAATCACAAATGGTTATGCACTACATGACTTTATTTATGTAATATTTGCAAATCACATATAAATGGAAAAACAAATTAGTGGTTTCCAAGGGTAGGGATGTAGGGAGGAGAGGATGGTTCGGGTTAGAAAGGGGTAACACGAGGAAGTTTTGCAGTCATGGTACGGAGAAGTATCTTGATTATGGTGGTCGTTTTGCCAGGCTACCTGTGACAAAATTGCATAGAGCTATGCACATAAACACACATGAGTGCACATAGAACTGGTGAAGTCTAAGTAAGCTCTATGGAATATACCAACATTAATTTCTTTCTTTTTTTTTCGAGACAGAGTCTCGCCCTGTCGCCCAGGCTGGAGTGCAGTGGCGGGATCTCGGCTCACTGCAACCTCTGCGTCCCAGGTTTATGCGATTCTCCTACCTCAGCCTCTCAAGTAGCTGAGATTATAGGCATGCGCCACCACACCTGGCTAATTTTGTATTTTTAGTAGAGAAGGAGTTTCACCATGTTGGCCAGTCTGGTTTCGAACTCCTGACCTCAGGTGATCCGCCCGCCTCGGCCTCCTGAAGTGCTAGGATTAGAGGCGTGAGCTACTGCGCCCAGCCCCATTAATTTCTTGTTCTGAATATTGTACTATACTTGCCTAAGATGTTAACACTGGGAGGGGCTGGGTGAAGTCTACACAGGACTTTTCTGTACATTTTGTGCAACTTCCCATGGATCTATAATTATTTTAAAATAAAAAATTTTTTAAGGATGCTGTTGAGGGGAATGGGGAAAAGATTTGACAAAGAGAGGGGCTACTCTTTTTTTTGATCGGTGACTACAGTTTCATCTCTATCTAAATCTGTATCATCTTAAGCTTCCATAACAGAATACCATAGTCTGGGTGGCTTAAACACCAGATATGTATTTTCTCACAATTCTAGACGCTGGAAGTCCAAAATCAGGGTGCCAGATTCTGGTGAAGTCTCTCTTCCTGGCTTGCGAGCAGCTGCCTTCTTGCTGTGTCCTGATATGACACAGAGAGAGAAAGAGGTCACGCTCTTCCTTTTTTTTTGTTTTCTTTTTTTTTTTTTTTTTTTTTGAGACAGGGCTTCACTCTGTTGCCCAGGCTGGAGTGCAATGGTGCCATCACAGCTCACTGCAGTCTCGAACTCCTGGGCCCAAGCAATCTTCCCGTCTCAGCCTCCTGAGTAGCTGGGTTTACTGGCACATGCCTCCAAACTTAGCTATTTTGAAAAAAAAATTTTGTAGAGACAGAGATCTCACTGTATTCCCTAGGCTGGTCTTGAACTCCTGGGCTCAAGTGATCCTCATACCTCAGCCTCCCAAGGTGCTGGGATTACAGGCATGAGCCACTGCACCTGGCCCTCTTCTTCTTCTTACAAGGCCAGTAATTCTAGTGGATTAGGGCCCCACCTCTAGGCCTCATTTAACCTTAATTACCTCCTAAAAGCCCATCTCCGTGTACAGTTAGTTAGGGCTCAACATTCAAATTTTAGGGGAACACAGTTCAGTCCATATTTCGGACCTAGTTTCTTTCTAGCTTCTATTATGATTAGGTTGATATGTCTTTCATTGGCTAGAAATATATTTATTTATTTGGCAAATACTTGAGTGCCTAGTCGGAACTAGGTGTTGTGCTGGACACCAGTGGAGCAGATGTGAATGAGACTCATGGGTCCCAGCAATCTTGTTGCTTACATCTTAATAGGAGTAAGGACACTAAGTAAACAAGTACATCAATACATAATATTAGGTAGGGACAAGTATTAAGAAAAGTAAGAAGGGCCAGGCACAGTGGCTTAGTGCCTGTAATCCCAGCATTTGAGAGGCTGAGGCAGGAGGATCACTTGAGGCCAGGAGTTCGAGACCAGCCTGGCCAACATGGTGAAACCTGTCTCTACTGAAAATACAAAAATTAGCTGGGCGTGGTGGCACACGCCTGTAGTCCCAGCTACTCGGGAGGCTGAGGCAGAAGTAACGCGTGAACCTGGGAGGTGGAGGTTGCAGTGAGCCGAGATCGTGCTGCTGCATTCCAGCCTGGGCGAGAATGGAAGTTGGCAAGTAGAGATAGGGATGTTTTAAATAGGGTGGTCAGGACATTTTGAGGCGGTGATACTTGAGTAGTGACATGTAAAAAGAGCCCAGGCCATATGAATATCTAAAGCAAGGGCATTCCTGGCGGAGAACAGCAAATACAAAGGCTGTGGGTGGGGAGAGGGGAGCTTTGTATGTTTGAGGAACTGCAAGAAGCCCAAGATGATTAAGATGCTTATTCAAAAGGTAAATGAAAGGGGTAGAAACAAGATAATGTTAGGCAAGAGCGAGATCATGTAATGGTTTGTATATCATAGGAGAAGGCATTTGACTTTTTTTTGTTGTTGTTGTTTTTGAGATGGAATCTCTCTCTGTCGCCCAGGCTGGAGTGCAGTTGTACCATCTCAGCTCACTGCAATCTCCACCTCCCAGGTTCAGGCAATACTCCTGTCTCAGCCTCCTAAGTAGCTGGGATTATAGGTGCCACCAACACGCTTGGCTAATTTTTGTATTTTTAGTAGAGACAGGGTTTCACCATGTTGGCCAGGCTGGTCTTGAACTCCTGACCTTGTGATCTACCCACCTCGGCCGCCCAAGTGTTTTGATTACAGATGTGAGCCACCGTGCCCGGATTTTTTTTTTTTTTTTTTTTTTTTTTTTAGACAGGGTCTTGTTCTGTTGCCCAGGCTGGAGTGCAGTGGTGTGATCATGACTCACTGCAGCCTTGAACTCCTGGGTTCAAGTGATCCTCCCACCTCAGCCTCCCAAGTAGCTGGGACTACAGGCACAGGCCACCACCCCTGGAAATTTTTTTATTTTTTGTAGAGATGGGAGTTTTGCTGTGTTGCCCAGGTTGGTCTTGAACTCCTGGACTCAAGTGATCCTCCCACCTCAGTCTCCCAAAGTGCTGGGATTACAGGCATGAGCCACTGCACTCAGCTGCATCTGATTTTGTTTATTTTAAGTGTGGTAGAAAGCTGCTGGAGATTTTTGAGCAGGGGAGTAACCATGAGCTGATTTTTTTTTTTTTGAGATGGAGTCTCGCTGTGTCGCCCAGACTGGAGTGTAGTGGCGCGATCTCAGCTCACTGCAACCTCCGCCTCCCGGTTCAAGCGATTGTCCTGCCTCAGCCTCCTGAGTAGCTGGGATTACAGGCACACGCTACCACGCTGAGCTAATTTTTGTATATTTAGTAGAGATGGGGTTTCACCATGTTGTGCAGGCTGGTCTGGAATGCCTGACCTCGTGATCTGCCTGCCTCGGCCTCCCAAAGTGCTGGAATTACAGGCGTGAGCCACCACACCCGGCCTACATGAGCTGATTTTTAAATAATTACCACTCTACAGAGAATAGATTGAATAAGGGCATGACGGATCGTTGGAAGACCCACTAGGGGGCTATTTCATTTGTCCAAATTGAAGATGATAGTGGTTTTGCTGAGAATGGTACTAGTGGGAGGTTGAGAGAAAATGTTAGATTCCTGATAGGTTTGCCCGGTACATGCTTGGCTGCTCTTCTCTGAATACTTCCCTTACCGCGCTTGGACTGCAACAGCCTGCACTAGGCTGCCTCCACTAATGGAAACAGCATCCCATCCCCAGTGTGGGTAAGGAAGATCTTTTTTTTTTTTTTTTTAAGATAGGGTCTTGCTCTGTTGCCTCAGACTGGAGGGCAGTGACATGAACATGGCTCACTGCAGCCTCAACTTCCTGGGCTCAAGTGATCCTCCCACCTCAGCCTCCTGAGTAGTTGGGACTACAGGTGTGCACCACCACACATGGCTAACTTTTTTTTTTTTTTTTTGAGACGGACTCTCGCTCTGTCGCCCAGGCTGGAGTGCAGTGGCGTGATCTCGGCTCACTGCAAGCTCCGCCTCCCCGGTTCATGCCATTCTTCTGCCCCAGCCTCCCAAGTAGCTGGGACTACAGGTGCCCGCCACCACGCCCGGCTAATTTTTTACATTTTTAGTAGAGACGGGGTTTCACCGTGTTAGCCATGATTGTCTCGATCTCTTGACCTTGTGATCTGTCCGCCTCGGCCTCCCAAAGTGCTGGGATTACAGGCGTGAGACACTGTGCCCGGCACACATGGCTAATTTTTAAGCATTTTTTGTAGAGACAGTGTCTCACTGTGTTGCCAGGTTGGTCTAAAACTCCTGGCCTCAAAGGATCCTCCCACCTTGGCCTCCCAAAGTGCTGGTATTACAGGTGTGAGCCACTGTGCCCAGCCATTTTTGTCTATTAATTGATGCATTTTATGCATCTACATTTCATTAATTTTCTTACATATTTGGGTTTAAATCTGCTGTCTTCCCAATGTTTTTCTGTTTGCTTAATATGTTCTTACTTTTTTCATTCTCCTGCCTTTTTTGGATTAATCAAGCATTTTTATTCTAGTTTTTCCTTTTATAACATGATCATTATACATACATTTATTTTTCTTCTTGTGGTTGCCTTAGACATTAACAAACACATTATTTACTTACTGCATTGAACCTGAAATTAGCCTCTTTATATCTTTTTCAAAATTATAGGGATCTTAATAGAATTTTTTTTTTTTTGAGATGGAGTCTGGCTCTGTCGCCCAGGCTGGTGTGCAGTGGCACGATTTCGGCTCACTGCAAGCTCCGCCTCCTGGGTCCACGCCATTCTCCTGCCTCAGCCTCCCGAGTAGCTGGGACTACAGGTGCCCACCACCACGCCCGGCTAATTTTTTTGTATTTTTAGTAGAGATGGGGTTTCACCATGTTAGCCAGGATGGTCTCGATATCCTGACCTTGTGATCCACCCGCCTCAGCCTCCCAAAGTGGGGGGATTACAGGCGTGAGCCACCATGCCTGGCCAGATCTTAATTGAATTTTTAAAAAATGTATTCTTTTATTTTTAGAGATGGGGTCTCACTCCATCAACCAGGCTGGAGTGCAGTGGTGTGATTATAGCTCACTGCAACCTCAAACTCCTGGGCTCAAGCAATTCTCCCATTTCAGCCTCTTGGGTAGGTAGGACTACGGGTACACACCACCATGCCCGGCTAATTTGTTTTTAGAGATGGGGGTCTCACTGTGTTGGCCAGGCTGGTCTCAAACTCTTGGTCTCAAATGATCCTCCTGTCTGGGCCTCCCAAAGTACTGTGATTACAGGCGTGAGCGACTGTACCCAATCCTTAATAGCATTTTAATTCCTTTTATGTGTCCTCAGTTTTTTGTGCATGTGTTGTCATATATCTTTTTTTTTTCTTCTTTTTGTGATATGCAGTCTCGCTCTGTTGCCTAGGCTGGAGTGCAGTGGTGGGATCCTGGCTCACTGCAACCTCTGTCTGCTGGGTTCAAGCGATTCTCCAACCTCAGCCTCTAGAGTAGCTGGGACTACAGGCATGCGTCACCATGCCGGCTAATTTTTGTATTTTTTAGTAGAGACGGGGTTTTGCCATGTTGGCCAGGCTGGTCTTGAACTCCTGATCCCAGGTGATCCGCCCACCTCAGCCTCCCAAAGTGCTGGGATTACAGGCGTGAGCCACTGTACCCAGCTTTGTTGTCATGTATCTTAATTCCACATTTTAATCCCCACAGGGCATTAATTTCTAATTGTAATATGTAGTGAATATTTGTTTACATTTGCCCACACATTTACCTTTTACAGTGCTCCTTATTATTTTCTGCATTGCATTGCTTTTGTCTGGAACAATTTTCTGTGTACCCAAAGAACTTACTTAGTATTTATTTTATTGTGTCCACTGGCAATAAATTCTCTTAGGTTTTATTAGAAAATATCTTTATTTCATATTAATTTTTAAAGGGTACAAAATTTTGTCTTTATTTTTGTGGAGAATAGAATTCTGAGTTGGCAGTTATTTTCTCTTAGCAAATATCCCCTCGTCTTCTGGCTTTCATTATTTCCATTGAGTAGTAGTTTGTCAATTATATTGTAACTCCTTCAGAGATATTGTTTTAGAGGTATTTTTTCCCTTTAGCTGCTTTTAGATTTTTTTTTAACAGATGACTGTGGTGTGCCTAATTTTATATTGCAGTGAAATGTAAAAATCCCAATTATATTGTGGTATAGTTTTGTAGTGTGGTGGATATTGTGGTGTCATCTGCTTGAAGTATTTAGGAATTTTTTTTTTGTTTTTTTAGACAGGGTCTTGCTTGGATGCCCAGGTTGGAGTGCAGTGGCATGATTTCAGCTCACGGCAGCCTCACCCTCCCGGGCTCAAGTGATGCTCCCACCTCAGCCTCCCAAGTAGCTTGGACCACAGGTGCACACCACCACACCCAGTGAGCTCTTGTATTTTTTTAGAGATGGGGTCTCCCTATGTTGCCCAGGATGGTCTTGAACTCCTAGCCTCAAGTAGTTTTCCCTCCTTGGCTTCCCAAATTGTTGAGATTACAGGCCTGAGTCACTAGGCTCAGCTAGGAATTTTTTTAAATCTTGGGTTTCATGTCTTTTGTCAGTTTGGGAAAATTCTGGTTACTATATCTTCAGATAGTGTTTGTTTCTCATTTTTGTTCTTTTCTCTGCGTGAGTTACATATATGTTAGACACTTTAACATTGTCCCACGTATCTTTTATGTTCTTTTCTGGTTTTCGTTTTGTTTTGTTTTTTTGAGACAGGGTGTGGCTCTGTTTTCCAGGCTGGGGTGCAGTGGCACAATCTCAGCTCACTGCAGCCTCCACTTCCTGGGCTCAAGCACCACCACACCCGGCTACTTTTTTGTGTGTGTATTTTTAATAGAGACAAGGTTTCACCATGTTGGCCATGCTGGTCTCGAACTTGTGGAGTTTGAGTTCAAAGCAATCTGCCTGCTTTGGCCTCCTAAAGTGCTGGGATTACAGGCGTGAGCCACTGCGCCCAGCCTATCTATTGTTCTTTTTTATTCCTTTCAACCTTGATATCTTCTTCAAATCCATGTCTCTATTCACTAGTCTTCTCTTGTGCTAAGTCTAACCTGTTGTTAAAGCTATCCATTGGATTTTTAATTTTCATTTTAACATTTGTATTTATATATATTATTTATATATATATATATATATATATATTTTTTTTTTTTTTTTTGAGACAGAGTCTTGCTCTTTGACCCAGGCTGGAGTGCAGTGTCACCATCTTGGCTCACTTCAGCCTCCGCCTCCTGAGGTTCAAGTGATCCTCCTGCCTCAGCCTCCCGAGTAGCTGGGATTACAGGTGCATACCACCATGCCTGGCTAATTTTTTGTATGTTTAGTAGAGATGGGGTTTTGCCATGTTGCCCAGGCTGGTCTCAAACTCCTGAGCTCCAGTGATTTACCCACCTCAGCCTCTCAAAGTGCTGGGATTACAGGCGTGAGCCACTGTGCCCAGCCTGTAAGTTCACATTTTCAAAGGGTGTTAAGGAAATTATTAATGAAACTGGTATATTATTCTGATAAAATACAATTTTTTTTTAGTTCCAGAGGAGAAATTATGTTCTTCCTTTTTTTTTTTTTGAGACAGAGTTCTCCTCTTATAGCCCAGGCTGGAATGAAATAGCGTAATCTTGGCTCACTGCAACCTCTGCCTCCTGGGTTCAAGTGATTCTCCTGCCTCAGCTTCCCGAGTAGCTGGAACTACAGGCATGTGGCACCACAACCGGCTAATTTTTTGTATTTTTAGTAGAGACGGGGTTTCACCACGTTGGCCAGGCTGGTCTTGAACTCCTGACCTCAGGTGATCTGCCCACTTCGGCCTCCCAAAGTGCTGGGATTACAGGTGTGAGCCACTGTGCCCAGCCCTCCTCTTCTTGTTGAATAGAATTTTCCACTGAGATACAGAGTCAGAGCATTGATAAAAATACAAGCCAGCTTAAGTTCCACCTCTTGTTTCTGGGATCTCTTGGGGAGGAACCGGTTGGTGTTATTTCCTCTGAGAGCTGCTTCTTCCAAAGCAGGTACAGCACTTCCTACAGGAGGTCCCAGAAGGTTGCAGCACAGGTGAGGTCAAATCCTGACTCTGGAGTTCGAGAGCAGCCTGGCTAACATGATGAAACCCTGTCTACTAAAAATACAAAAATTAGCAGGGCATGGTGGTGCATACCTGTAATCCCAGCTACTTGGGAGGCTGAGGCAGGAGAATCGCTTGAATCCAGGAGGTGGAGGTTGCAGTGAGCCAAGATTGTGTCACTGCACTCCAGCCTGGGTGACAGAGTGAGACTTCATCTCCAAACAAACAAACAAACAAACAAAATCCTGACCTCCCTGACTGTCCTGGTAAGACATCCTCCAGAACCTCTATATCAAGGAGTCAGCTGGTGTTACCCTGATACACAGGAGCTGGGCATTCTGATCTCATGAAGCCCAACCTAGGCTAAAGTGGTCAGCTTCCCAGGTTCATCAGTGATAGCTATATATTTGTATATTTGTGGCTTGAACACCTCAAACAGAAGTATTGACCCAAGTACCTACCCAATCCTTTTAAAATGTACTTAAAAGCCAGTTACACAATTTCATTTAAAATGAAATGTCAATCTTTAATTCAAATCCCTGCGGTATTATTACATGGCACTCAACTACTTATTTTTCTGTTCTGTAGGCTTTGCCTATTCTAGGTGACTATCTGGTGACCAAAGAAAGCCATTAGAAATTGACTTTTCTAGGGGAATATGAGTGGGCAAAGAGAAAGAAGACTTTTTTTTTTTTCTCACTCTGTTGCCCAGGCTGGAGAGCAATGGCATGATATTGGCTCACCTCAACCTCCACCTCCCAGGTTCAAGTGATTCTCCTGCCTCAACCTCCCGAGTAGCTGGGTTTACAGGCATGTGCCACCATACCCAGCTAATTTTTGTATTTTTAGTACAACAGAGTTTCACTATGTTGGCCAAGCTGGTCTCAAACTCCCGACCTCAGGTGATCTGCCTGCCTTGGCCTCCCAAAGTGCTGGAATGACAGGCGTGAGCCACTGCACACAGTCTGACTTCATTTTTATACTCAAAGGTAACTTGGAGTGTTAGGTTTTATAAAATGTTTTGGGCCACTTGAAATATAATTGAGTGCTTTGTCAAGTTTTGATAATCTTCAAAATAATTTTTGGAGTGGGTCTTTAATTACTTTTTCTTTTTCTTTCTTTCTTTTTTTTTTGAGATGGAGCCTCGCTCTGTCACCCAGCCTGGAGTGCAGTGGAGTGATCTCGGCTCATTGCAACCTCTGCCTCCTGGGTACAAGTGATTTCCTGCCCCAGCCTCCCAAGTAACTGGGACTATAGGCGCCTGCCATCACACCTGGCTAATTTTTGTAGTTTTAGTAGAGACGAGGTTTCACCATATTGGCCAGGCTGGTCTCAAACTCCTGACCTCAAGCAATCCACCCTCCTCGGCCTCCCAAAGTGCTGGGATTACAGACGTGAGCCATTGCGCCCAGCCTTGAATACTTTTTCTATACTTTGTTAGTAATTAGCCTTGGTTGTCATAGTAGTCCCTTATGATTTTCAAAATATTCCATTTTGTTAGTTATTTACATGTGCCAAGAACTATATTATTTCTACAGCTTCACCCTACTTGCAAGCTGACAAGTTAGCTTGCCGTAGTGTCATGGATGCTGGCAGGAAACACATGCTCTCAGTCAAAGACAAAGGATTTGATTGCTCTCAGCACAGCCAGCAGTTCCTCCTTGCCTGCAAGTCCCATGAGGCTGATATGGATGGGTCTAGATAGTTCCTGAGCATGCAGTGAGCTGCCTTATAGAAAAGGAACACTGAGCTTAAAGAACCCAAATCATTCATCATGGGCAATAAGTGTACGTAGCCTTAGCTTGGAAGGAGATATTACCTTTATTATCCTGAACAAGCCAGCGAACCTGCCTATTGATCCAGAGAGAGACGTTATCTCTACCTTGCAAGGCTGTTTGTCATAGTATAGAAACATTCTTGAAAAGATATCCCAGAACAAAGGTAGATAGTGCTTCTGCCAACAAGATGTACAAAAAGTGTGAGGGCGGCTGGGCGCCGTGGCTCACGCCTGTAATCCCAGCACTTTGGGAGGCTGAGGCAGGTGGATCACGAGGTCAAGAGATCAAGGCCATCCTGGCCAACAGGGTGAAACCCCGTTTCTACCAAAAATACAAAAAATTAGCTGGGCATGGTAGCACGTGCCTGTAGTCCCACCTACTCGGGAGGCTGAGGCAGGAGGATCACTTGAACCCGGGAGGCAGAGGTTGCAGTGAGCTGAGACTGCGCCACTACACTCCAGCCTGGTGACACAGCAAGACTCTGTCTCAAGAAAAAAAGAAAAAGTGAGAGCTCTGTGGTGAGTTGTCACTGAATAGCTAGTGGCCATTTTTTATTTTGTTTGAATGCTTTCCTTTTTCTCTTACTATCTTAGCTAATGGTTATGTTCCACCGATTGTTTTTGTTTTTCTTTTTTGTTTTTTTGTTTTTTGTTTTTGTTTTCCAAACAACCTGGGTTTTTTGTTTGTTTTGAGACAGGTTGTCACTCTGTCACCCAGGCAGTGGCATAATCATGGCTCATTGCTATGTCCGCCTCCCAGGCTCAGACGATCCTCTTTCCCTCAGCCTTCCAAGTAGCTGGGACTATAAGCAAGCACCACCATGCCTAGCTAATTTTTTGTAGAGATAGGGTTTTGCCATGTTGCCCAGACTGGTCTTGAACTCCTAGGCTCAAGCAATCCTCCGGCCTCAGCCTCCCCAAGTGCTGGGTTTACAGGCATGAGTCATCATGCCTGGCCAACCTGGATTTTTTATATGTCTTTCATTTCTGTTATCTAATTAATGAAATTCTGCTTTCATTTTAATCTATTTCTTCATTCTTTTTTTTTTTTTTTTTTTGAGACGGAGTCTCGCTCTGTGGCCCAGGCTGGAGTGCAGTGGCGCAATCTCGGCTCACTGCAAGCTCCGCCTCCCGGGTTCAAGCAATTCTCCTGCCTCAGCCTCTCCGAATAGCTGGGACTACAGGCGCCCGCCACCACGCCCGGCTAATTTTTTTGTATTTTTAGTAGAGACGGGGTTTCACCGTGGTCTCGATCTCCTGACCTCGTGATCCGCCCGCCTCGGCCTCCCAAAGTGCTGGGATTACAAGCGTGAGCCACCGCGCCCGGCCTTATTTCTTCATTCTTTGTTCCTCAGTATACTTTGTTGTTCTTTTTCTAACTTTTGAGTGGGATACTCATATATTTTCTTTCATTTCTATTGCTCTAAGAATTTAAATGTATCTATAAAATTTTTTCTAAGATCTGTAGCTGTATTTCATAGGTTCCCTATAATGCAGTATTTTTCAATATTACTGTTCTATATTTAGGAAAGAGTTTTAAAATGTGAAGATGTCTTTTGGTTTCATGATTTTGTTTTTTCCTATTTTGTCTCACAGTGATCACAAACTATTCTTTGGGTCATTTCACCAGTTTTACACATTTATACTGTAGTCACAGAAAAAAAATTCTCCTCTTCTCCTATACAATCCCAACCCATGTCTTTGCTGACTTCATTCAGCGTTTTAGATTTTCTTCATGAAAGCGCCCCATCTGGATCATGATCTTCGAGCCCACATCCAACATAGCCTTTATTTTTACTCTCTTGCATTCAGGTGACCCCAGATGCCCTTCCATTTTTGATAGTCATTCTGCTGTACCTGACATTTACCATGACTTTTTGCTCAGGATTTCATAAGCCTTTCAATGTTAGCATGATTGAAAAAAAAATACTTTAGTTGCGTTGGCTACATGGGAATGGATGGGACCACACATGGGAGGGATATGAAGGAACAAAAGCTTTGTTTTGTTTTGTTTTGTCTGAGATGGAGTTTCACTCTTGTTGCCCACGCTGGAGTGCAATGGCACGATCTTGGCTCATCCCAAACTCTGCCTCCCGGATTCAAGCAATTTTCCTGCCTCAGCTTCCTGGGTAGCTAAGATTACAGGCATTTGCCACCACGCTCGGCTAATTTTGTATTTTTAGTAGAGATGGGGTTTCTCTCCAAGTTGGTCAGGCTGTTCTTGAACTCCCGACCTCGGGTGATCTGCCCCCTCAGCCTCCCAGAGTGCTGGGATTATAGGTGTGAGCCACAGTGCCCGGCCAACAAAAGTCTGAGTAAGTGTAGCATTGATAAGTCATAGTATAAATTCTAGCAGAGATAAGTAAATCATTATAATATGGTATAAAGTAGCAGTCCCTACCTTTTTGACACCAGGGACCGGTTTTGTGGAAGACAATGTTTCCATGGACTGGGGTGGGAGAAAATGGTAGGTGGTTTTGGGATGAAACTGTTCCACCTCAGATAATCAGGCATTAGATTCTCATAAGGAGTGTGCAACCTAAATCCCTCACATACACAGTTCACAATAAGGTTCACACTCCCATGAGAATCTAAAGTCACCGCTGATCTGACAGGAGGCCGAGCTCAGGCGGTCACGCTCGCTCACCCGCGGGTCACCTTCTGCTGTGCAGCCCGGTTCCCAACAGACCATGGACTGGTCTGTGACCCGGGGCTTGGGGACCGCTGGTATAAAGATTAGAGGCAGATATACATATTAATTAATGATTATATAATTATGAAGATTAAACTGGTAATACCTATTATGTATTTGGGATTTGTTAATTAATGGTGATAACAGAGATTGTTTCTGCCCTGGGGGTAATTCAAGGATAACACTTAATAGACTAACTAAACTAACAGAATAATACAGGAAAATTAATAAACATTCAAAAATTGGAGAAAGTGTTATAAATATGAAAAAGAAGGTGCATGGCCGGGCGCAGTGTCTCACGCTGTAATCCCAGCACTTTGGGAGGCTGAAAAAAAGAAAAAAAAGAAAAGAGGAAGAGTGTGCTAAGATAGAGTGTCGCTATGGTTTGAATGTTTGTCTCCTCCAAAACTCATGTTGAAACTTAATCCCCAGTGAGTGGGACCTATGAGGGTGAATGGGTCACAAAGGCTTTCATGGCTTAATGGATTAATGAGTTATTATGGGAGTGGGACACGTGGCTTCGTAAGAAGCAAAAGAGACACCTGAGCTAGCACACTCAGCCCCCATTACCCATTGATGGTCTGTGTGCTGCCTTGGGACTCTGCAGGGTCCTCACCAGCAAGAAGGCCCTCACCAGATGCAGTCCCTCAACTTTGGAGTTCTCAGCCCCCATAATTGTTAAGAAATAAACTCCTTAATCTGTCAGAGTAGAGTAGAAATAATAATAATACATTCCTTTTCTTTATAAATTATCCATTTTTCAGATACTTCGTTATAAGCAACAGAAAATGGAGTAAGACAAGCATAAAGTGCATAGATTTAAATAGGGCCAGCAGGACTAGCCTTTGTGAAGAAGTGATTTTGATTTGAGGCTGAGAATGAAAACCAGCCAACCATGCAGTGTCAGAGGATTCCTCAAAGAAGGAGCAGGCTATGAAGAGTCCTATTTATTTGGAACAGTTGTGGGGCATTTTGTGCGTTGAAAGAGGCCAGTATGCTATGAACAGAGAGAATAAATGGGAGAAGGGTTTTGTTGACAAGCAGCAGCTTTATTATTTATGCTCAGGTATTTATATTTTATTCTAATGGTAAAGAGATAGCATTGAAAACATTTAAATAGAGATACTCAAATATTGATCAGCATCCCAATAATTTCTTGGAGAATATGAACAAGAACAAAAGAATTACTTGCCCAGGACTTTGTCCTATAGATGGTTTCAGTCAGTTAAAAACACCTCTGCATAGTTTAAACAAATCTCTAGGTGATTCTTATCCACACTTAAAATAGGGCTTCACCGATTTGACTTGCTTTCCTAATCACCAGCCCCGCATGCACTCCTGGACTCTTTATTTGCTGTGTTTCCCTTTTTCGAAATGATGAGAGTGCAATCTGTCCCATGTACACATTAGCAGAATAGTGACAAAAGAATTGTGTACAATGTAGAAGATGATTGGCTCATGAGTAATTTTCCTGGTCCAGTGGAGCTAGCTTACCGGAGGTATATTTATAATGTTCAGTAGGAAAGACAAAGGCCTTCTACATGATGCTTTATCATCAGGAGCCCTTTTACCTCTGTTTTAAGAAAATTCATAATAAATGTCTGCACCCGGGGCTCCCTCCCTAGAGGAATGTACCATCAACCTTGCATGGCCTCTTATCTCAAGACGGGCTGCACTGTACTTACTCCCACCTTAATGACGTCCTCACTGGCTCCGGGCTTTATTTTCATGTGCAGTGTCTCAGGACCTGAAGTCTAGCATTGCCTCTTTATTTTCGTGCATTTTAATACACATGAAGTGGATTTCAGCCATGCCGAGCTGTCTTTTGGTTTATCCCTTTAGATGTCAACTATTTTATGTGTTAGTGTTCTACTGATTAAAGAGGCATAGAATTGGCTGGGCATGGTGGCTCACACCTGTAATCCCAGCACTTTGGAAGGCAGAGGCGGGCGATCACCTGAGGTCAGGAGTTCGAGACCAGTCTGGCCAACATGGGGAAACCCTGTCTCTATTAAAAATACACACAAAAATATTAGCCGGGCTTGGGGGTGTGTGCCTGTAATCCCAGCTACTAGGATGGCTGAGGCAGGAGAATTGCTTGAACCTGGGAGGCGGAAGTTGCAGTGAGCCGAGATTGTGCCACTGCACTCCAGCCTGGGTGACAGAGCAAGACTGGGTGTCAAAAAAAAAAAAAAACCAAAAACAAACAAACAAAAAACCATAGAATTAAGTGGTCCTGCTCTGGGCCTATTTTTCTTCTGAACACAGTAATTTTTAGTGTGTACTTTTGTAGAAGATAAGGTTTTTTAGGTACACATATGTAAGATGGTGGCAGAAATGTCTATGTGTGAGATCTAATCCATTCAACTTGTAACAGGCATTATTTTAGGTGCCTTTTATTTCTCTATAGAAGTGGCTTTTTGTTTGTTTGTTTGTTTTTTCTTTCTGGAACAGGAAAACAGTATGTATTTGCTTTCTTGTTTTCTTTCAGATTTGGAGTCCAGATACAGGACCAATACTTTATCTCCAGAAAAGGACATTTATGAAGTATATTCATTTCAGTGGAATATAATGGAAACAATAATGGGTTTTTCTTTTTTAAAGGAGTCTAATAAATCTAGAAGGAATTATAGGATTAGAAAAATCACCATTTTCTAGACCTTAATGGAATAATGGGTCCAGAAAACACGATCTTCAATGGGTGCTACAACTAATGGTGAAATATTTTATAGCGAGATTTTTATGGTGGGTCTATCAAGCTGGCCACCTCTGAGCCCTTTGATCTGTTTTAACTTTAATAAAAATGGGTCTATCAGACAACACACACGCTTCCTGACGTAATGCAATAGGAAGTCCACACCACCATCTACAAGGCCTTATTGCTGGAATAATGAACTGAAAGCAGACGGGGACTAGATGAACAGTGTATGGTCATCCCTTGGTATCCATGGGGAATTGGTTCCAGGATCCTACACTGATGGTAAAACCTGAGGATGCTCAAGTCCCTTGTATACAATGGCATAGTATGTATTTGCATATTACCTACTCACATCTTCCTGTATACTTTAAATTATCTTTAGATCACTTATACCTAACACAATGTAAATACTATGTGAATAGTCATTATACTGTATTTTTCAACTTGCATTACTTTTTATTGTATTTTTATTTTTATTGGTTTTTTTTTTTTTTGAGTATTTTCTATTTGAGGTTGGTTGAATCTGCACATATGGAGGGCTGGCTATAAAGGGCACCACAAGGAAGAAGCCAAACAGATCCAGAATGTGTGAAATTCTACAGAGCAAATTACCTGATTTCTTCAACTAACAGGTAGCATGAAAATATAAGGGGAAGGGCAACCATTAACAGATTAAAAGAGACTTAAAGAGACATATCAACTAAATTCAGTATGTTGGCATTACTTGGACCTGGTTTGAACAAAACATAAAAAGCCATTTTGGAAACAGTGAGGAAAGTGTGGACATGGACTAAATATTAAATGATATTTACATATATTAATTTTGTTAGGGATTATGTCAATGTGATTATAAAAAATAAAAGATCCTATGTGTTAGAGATACATACTATGAAATGAAGATAGACACATTTGGATTAAAATATTCCAGCAAAAGAAAACTAATTGGCAAAGAGAGCTGGAAACTAAATTGGCAACATGTTGATAATTTAAGTGGAGTGATTTGTTCATGGAGATTTATTGTTCTAATATTTCTACTTTTGTATGTGTTTGAAATTTCAATAATAAAATGTTGAAAATCAAAACCCAAATTATAGACTATGTAGAAATGAATGACAGTGAGATGCCTGCACATCTAACCTTGTCAGATATCGTCAAAGTTCTGTTCAGGTTTTTCATTTTTTTCTGTGCTGACTTATTTTACTTGGCGTAATATCTTTCCGGTTCATGAATGTTGTTGCAAATAACAAGACTTTATTTTTAAGGGATGAATAGCATTTCACTGTGTACATATACCATGTTTTTTTTTTGCCATTCACCTATTGATGGACACATAGGTTGATTTCATACCTTAGCTATTGTGAGTAATCAACTTCCTTCCTTCTCTTTTATTTTGTTTTAGTTTTGTTTCGTTTGAGATGGAGTCTCATTCTGTCACCCAGGCTGCAGAGCAGTTGCACGATCTCAGCTCACTGCAAACTCTGCCTCTCAGGTTCAAGTGATTCGACAGCCTCAGCCTCCTGAGTAGCTGAGATTACAGGTGTGCACCACCACACCAGGCTAACTTTTGTATTTTTAGTAAAGGCAGGATTTCACCATGTTGACCAGGCTGCCATTCATTTGCTTGTATATTTTCTTTCTTCCTTTTCTTCTTTATTTGTAGAAGTATTTTAATTTTAAAATATAAATTATGACTGGTAGAAACCTTCATTTCTCTGTCTTTGCTTACTATTATGGCTGATTAAAAAATAAGTTTTTGACCAGGTGTGGTGGCTCACATCTGTAATCCCAGCACTATGGGAGGCTGAGGCAGGTGGATCATGAGGTCAGGAGATTGAGACAATCCTGGCTAACATGGTGAAACCCCATCTCTATTAAAAATACAAAAAATTAGCCAGGCACGGTGGTGGGTGCATGTAGTCCCAGCTACTTGGGAGGCTGAGTCAGGGGAATGGCATGAACCCGTGAGTCGGAGCTTGTAGTGAGCCGAGATCTCACCACTGTACTCCAGCCTGGGTGACAGAGCAAGACTCTGTTTCAAAAAATAAAAATAAAATAATAAAATAAGTTTTTTGAAATTTCCTGGATAAAGGTTATTACTTCATTATTAACATAACTTGAGGCAATACAGAAATGAAAATCAATATTTCTTAGTAAAACAGAAATTATCTAGCTACTAGTAGTCCTTTAATCTCTCACCCAACATGAATGCTACATCTTTGTGTCATCCCTTCCAGTTGTATGAAAGAGGCTACTGATCAAATTGGTCAACATAAAGTTTTGTGGAGTTTAACACCTTTGTTCTGAAAATTAAGCAGATCTACTTCCAGAAAAGTAGATTTTTTTGATATGTATAATTTGACTCTATTTAAATTCTTCAGAAAAATTAAACTGACAACATTTATTTAAAAGATTTTTAGAAATTAAAAATACTTACACATTTATAAAAACTAAAAGTAAAAATAATTTTAGATTCTTAACATCTCTAAAATACTTCAAGGTATCCTCTTACAGTATGTATATAATATATGTAGATATATATATATAATATATGTAGAGAGAGATATATATATGTATTTTTTTTTTCTTTTTTTGAGACAGAGTTTCACTCTTGCCCAGGCTGGAGTGCAATGGCATGATCTTGGCTCACTGCAACCTCCACCTCCTGGGCTAAAGCAATTCTGCTGCCTAAGCCTCCCCAGTACCTGGTATTACAGGTGCCCACAACCAAGCCTGGGTAATTTTTGTATTTTTAGTAGAGATGGGGTTTCACCATGGTGACCAGGCTGGTCTCGAACTCCTGACATCAAGTGATCCGCCTGCCTCGGCCTCCCAAAGTGCTGGGATTACAAGCGTGAGCCACTGGCCTGGCTCAGTGTTCAACTTTTCTGAATCAATAAACTTAGCACAGATCATTTAAATCAGCTAATTAGCTTACCTCAGGGGATAACAAGCAGCCCATTAGCACCCCCCAGGAGAATCCAATCAGCATATTAGTTCAGCCCCGCTGATTAGCCCAGGTGATTTCTTTTTTTTTTTTTTTTTGAGACGGAGTCTTGCTCTGTCACCCAGGCTGGAGTGCAGTGGCGCAATCTTGGCTCACTGCAAGCTCCGCCTCCCGGGTTCACACCATTCTCCTGCCTCAGCCTCTCCGAGTAGCTGGGACTACAGGCGCCCGCCACCACGCCCGGCTAATTTTTTTGTATTTTTAGTAGAGACAGGGTTTCACGGTGGTCTCGATCTCCTGACCTCGTGATCTGCCCGCCTCGGCCTCCCAAAGTGCTGGGATTACAAGCGTGAGCCACCGCACCCGGCCCAGCCCAGGTGATTTCTAACAGCCAGCTAGCTTATTCCAGGTGATACCAATCAGCCAGTTAGCTCAGCTGATGTGAATCTGATAAGCCAATTAGTTTAGCACAGGCGATTTTCAACCACCGATTAACTCAGCCCAGGTGATTTCAATAAGTGAATTAGCTCAACCTGTTGATTTAAATAGTGAATTAGCCCAGTGATTCCAATCAGCCAATTGATCAGTCCAGGTGAATTCAATTAGCCAATTAGCTCAGTCCAGGTGATCCCAATCAGCCAGTTCTCTAAATAGCGGCTACAGTTTCGTTAAGGCATGCCCCAAATGGGAAATGTAAATAGCCCATGCACACCAAGAAGAAATGCAGGGCCCTATGTGTTAACCTGGACAGTATGTATCACATAGCTCTACTGTGAGCTTATTTACAAGGCCTGAAACCTGAAGCTGAAGCTTTATGTTTATATAAAGAACGTTGTATGGCTATGTTTTTTGTTTTTGTTTTTGTTTTTTTTTTTGAGACGGAGTCTTGCTCTGTTGCCCAGGCTGGAGTGCAGTGCCACGATCTCGGCTCACTGCAAGCTCTGCCTCCCGGGTTCACGCCATTCTCCTGCCTCAGCCTCCCAAGTAGCTGGGACCACAGGCGCCCGCCATCACGCCCGGCTAATTTTTTGTATTTTTAGTAGAGACGGGGTTTCACCATGTTAGCCAGGATGGTCTCGATCTCCTGACCTTGTGATCCACCCGCCTCGGACTCCCAAAGTGCTGGGATTACAGGCTTGAGCCACCACGCCCGGCCGTATGGCTATGTTTTATTCTGACATGCTATTGAGCAAAACAGAAGGCAATTAATTCTACATTTGTGTTCTTAGTATATGCTCTATAATTTAAAAAGTGGGAAAATACTGTATGTATACATTAATATTTATGTAGACACCTCCATATAAGTTTGTGTTTATGTAGCTACCATGTGTATATATATTCATATGTATATCTAAGTATATATAAATAAATGGACGAAGCTGTAACAATCTTTGTATTTATATTTAAACGGTATAAAGATGTTGAATGTAGAAGTATTGATAGCTATTGCTACAAACAGTAATAAAAAACCTTGCATGCATGTATAAAATATTTTCCCTACAGAATACTATATCTAGAATAGTAAAGAAATAGAGGAATGCTCAGATATACATTCTGCTGCACTTAATATATTCAAAGAAAGCACTAGGCTTTGTCGTGCACTTCTGGAAGATCAATACTTACTAAGGCCACTGGAGTTATTTACTATCATGTCATGGTTGACTTTTATTGTTGCATGTAGGGTGGGAGACGAACCAGCACAAGTCCAAAGGTCCTAACCTAAATATGAAAATACTTATTTTTTCTCCTTAGAACTTTCATCAAGACAAGAACTGTATTTATTCCCAAGACTGTGTGATGTAAAATCACACTCTTGTCTTTTTGTCTTTGTGGCAGAAGTTGGGTATTTATGGTAAGGAAAAGGAATTCTTGGTCTCTTTTTAGAAGACAGTTGGTGATGATGGAAGCAAATATAATGGCACATGGTACTTGGCCACACTTCTAATGGGTGGTACTGAACAGTCACTGACGTGTCACAGGTGGCTGTTATTTGCCAGGTCAAATCTTTGTGAGGAAGCCTCAGCCCACTGGTGTCAAGCATTTCTGGCAGTTCCTAGATAGGTGAACAGAATCTCATGGGGCTGGTTTAATGAGACCAGAATTAAAAACACCCAGGTTCCAGGTTATTAAAGACATTTTTACATTTATGAAAAAAATGTAATGTGGTGTGTGGCTTGGTTTGACCAAATCTTCAGAGCTCAGCAGCTGATTGTTTTAGCTAATCTGTAGGTAAAGAAAATGGAATTAACCTCTGATCAAGTTTATTTTGTAGGCTTCTTTCTGTACATATAGATATAAAATAGGTGGCTAGATAAACATATACACAGAAAATGAGTCACATGGGTATGTCTATGAAATGTTTATTTCTGCATACGACCCTTAAAAAAAACCTCAGAAATAAAGTAGGTCAGACGACATCTCCGTATTCTACCCCTGAAGCTGAGATAAATTGAAAATGTAAATTAGCAGAAACTGGGTGATTGCAATCAGTCAATTTGCACAGCCCAGGTGATTCCAACCAGCCAAGTAGCTCAGCCCAGGTGGATACAATCATCCATTATCTAAATGATGACTGTGGCTTTGTCAAGACAGGCCCCAAATGGTGGATGTGAGCAGAATATACACACACTGAGGAGACATGCAGAATGCTGAAATACTATCCTGGACAGATGTGTTACATGACTTTATATTTTCAGCTTATTTCTGTGGCCTTGCCCTTGAAGATAGAGCTTTGTTGATATTTACCTAAACAACATTGTATAACTATGTTCCATTCTGACATGTTATTTAGCAAAAGAAAAAGGAACAAATTCTACATCAGCATCTTTAGTGCATGCTAAAAAGTGAAAAATTTCTTTTTGGGAATATGTTTTGTATACCTAAATATTCAGATAGAAATATTTATATAATTATGTGAGTGTTTTTCTTCCTTTGTATATTTATATCTAGATGTGTCAATCTTTGTATTGATATGAAACACTATGAATAGTGAGATAAAAAGTAACCAGGCAGATGCTGTGACTCACACCTGTAAGCCCAGCATTTTGAGAGGCTGAGGCAGGTGGATCACCTGAGGTCAGGAGTTCAAGACCAGCCTGGCCAACATTGTGAAACCTTATCTCTACTAAAAAATACAAGAAATTAGCCAGGCTTGGTGACAGGCATCTGTAATCCCAGCTACTATGGAGGTGGAGGCAGAAGAATTGTTGAACCTAGGAGGTGGAGGTTTCAGTGAGCCAAGATCACATCCATACACTCCATCCTAAGCAATAGAGCAAGATTCAATCTCAAAAACAAAACAAAACCAAACAAACAAACAAAATGATGGTACGTAAAACCTTTAAGGCAGTTTTATAGAATATAAAAAACAATATGTAAATCCATATAAATATGTTAATAGATACACAATATAAAATAATTTTAATATGAATAACAAACTGGGAAATATAGAAACATAGTTTTTGTATTCAATTGAAGTTGTCATGAGATGAAAATATATGACTTTAATCTTAAGATGTATGTAAGTACTTTTTTTTTTTTTTTTGAGACGGAGTCTCGCTCTGTCGCCCAGGCTGGAGTGCAGTGGCGCAATCTCGGCTCACTGCAAGCTCCACCTCCCGGGTTCACGCCATTCTCCTGCCTCAGCCTCTCCGAGTAGCTGGGACTACAGGCGCCCGCCACCACGCCCGGCTAATTTTTTTTGTATTTTTAGTAGAGACGGGGTTTCACCGTGGTCTCGATCTCCTGACCTCGTGATCCACCCGCCTCGGCCTCCCAAAGTGCTGGGATTACAAGCGTGAGCCACCGCGCCCGGCCGGTATGTAAGTACTTTTTGATATGTGTGGGCTATTTATGATTTTTTGTTTTGTTTTGTTTTTTTGAGACGGAGCATCGCTCTTATTGTCCAGGCTGGAGTGCAATGGCGAGATCTTGGCTCACTGTAACCTCCGCCTCCCAGGCTCAAGCAATTCTCCTGTCTCAGCCTCCCAAGTAGCTGGGATTACAGGCATCCGCCACTATGTCCGGCTAATTTTTGTATTTTTAGTAGAGACGGGGTTTCATCGTGTTGACCATGGCTATTCTTGAACTCCTGACCTCAGGTGATCCACCTGCCTCGGCCTCCCAAAGTGCTGGGATTACAAGCATGAGCCACAGCACCCAGCAGGAAGACATTTCATTCTGCTGCAATTTAGTAAAATATTTGAGTACATCTTGAAGTTGTCTTTTGATTTTTTTTTTTTTTTTAGGACATGGTCTCACTTTGTCTCCCACGCTGAAATGCAGTGGTGTGATCTCGGCTCACTGCAACCTCAGCCTCCTGGCTTCAAGCGATTCTGGTGTCTCAGCCTCTCCAGTAGCTGAGAATATAAGCGTTTGCCACCACGCCCGGCTGATTTTTCAATTTTTGGTAGAGACGGGGTTTTGCCATATTTGCCAGGCTGGTCTCAAACTCCTAACCTCAGGTGATCAACTCGCCTCGGCCTCCCAATGTGCTGAGATTATAGGTGTGAGCCACCCCGCCTGGCCTGCATTTTGATTTTTAAAATGGCAGAGCTGCTGTTGAAGATTTCAAAGTCAGAAGCAGCCATGGGGCAAATCTCCAGAAGCACATGTGGAAATCACACACAGTGAATGCATCCCTCACTCTGAACCAATTGTTTTCACCCAAGTCTGCATGTAAAAATAAAAGCAAAGAACAACAACAACAAAGTACTATGTAATTTTTTATTGATATATAACATTTATACAGAAATGGATGCACAAAGCATTCATTTATGTAAAGCTGAATGAATTGTTAAAAAGAAATACACTTCCGTAATCAGAAAATGAAACTAGGCTGGGCGCTGTGGCTCATGTCTGCAATCCTAGCACTTTGGGAGGCCAATGTGGGTGGATCGCTTGAGCTCAGGAGTAGATCAGCCTGGGAAACATGGTGAGAGTCTCCCTTCTAAAAAAAAAAAAAAAAAGAACCAGGCATGGTGGTGCAAACCTGTGGTCCCAGCCTCTGCAGAGGCTGAGGTGGGATGATTACTTGAGCCCTGGGGTGGGTGGAGGTTGCAGTAAGCCGAGATTGCACCCCTGGACTCTAGCCTGGCTGACAGAGCAAGAACCTATCTCAAAATCAATAAAATAAAATAAAATAAAACTAACCTCATTCATGCCCCAACAATCACTTTCTTTTTTCTTCTCCAACAGTAACCATAATCTTAAGAGTTAACATTGTGGATCAATTTTGTGTTTTTATTTAAGTGTTTTATTATGTAAAAATTTAAACATATGCAAAGCAACAACAACAACAACAACAAAAATTCAATAGACCTGCCATGAAGCCTCAAGAACTACTAATCATGTCCCATTCGTATTTCACCTATAGTTCTCTACTTCAGTCTTTTCTGGTCAACACATTGTCCACCCTCCATTATTTTTTTCACTTTTTTTTGTGAGGTCAAATACACAAACATTGAAAGGCACAAATCCTAAAATTTTTGACATGTAAATACACTTATATATAGTCTTCATATCTTTTAAGAATGAATAGAACTTTTTGTTATTCTATTGATGAAATCTAGAATAGAATGATAGAATATTATTATTATTCTCAAATAATTTCCTCATGCTTTTTTTCCCAGATGATTTTATTGTCAATGAAGGCTATTTGTTGGTGTTTTTTTTTTTTTTTTTTTTTTTTTTGATAAGGAGTCTCGCTCTTTCGCCCAGGCTGGAGTTCAGTGGCGCTATCTCGGCTCACTGCAAGCTCTGCCTCCCGGGTTCACGCCATTCTCCTGCCTCAGCCTCCCGAGTAGCTGGGACTACAGGCGCCCGCACCACGCCCAGCTAATTTTTTGTATCTTTAGTAGAGACGGGGTTTCACCGTGTTAGCCAGGACGGTCTCGATCTCCTGACCTCGTGATCCGCCTGCCTCGGCCTCCCAAAGTGCTGGGATTACAGGCGTGAGCCGCCGCGCCCGGCGCTGTTTTTTTTTTTTAAACCATTGATTCATTTTGCCTGATATCATTCAATATGTATTATTTTATTTCAAGCTTGTCTCAGCAGGTTTATGAGATTCATCCAGGGTGTGTGCTTCAGTAGTTTGTTTCTCTCTGTGGCTGAGTAGTCTTCTCTTGCATGAATGAGTTACAATTTGTTTATTCATCTTCCAAGATACGGACATTTGGGTTGTTTTCTGCTTTAAGCTATTATGACTAAAAGGTCTATAAACATCCTTGTACAAATACTTTTTGAAATTTAATTTAGTTCATTTATCAACATTTAAGTGACACCTCTTTACATTATTTAGTGGTTTCTTCAGCGATTACCGTATACGTCTTTAACATATTCCAATCTACTTGAAGTTAATACTGTACTATTTTAATAAAGGTAAAATGTGAAGAACTTGCTGTTGGAGAGTTTTAATTACTTTTTTAATTCTTTATGTTATTCATAAATTTTACATCTATACATTAGATATCTCACAGTACTGTTATAATTTTTTAAAATAGTCATAAAAATTAAGATAAAATAGCATTTATAAATATTTGGAGGCAGATTCTTTGAGTCTGCATAAATACATTGTTTCTCCTTTAAATTTTACCCAAAATGGCCGGGCGTGATGGCTCACACCTGTAATCCCAGCACTTTGGAAGGCCAAGGCAGGTGGATCACTTGAGGTCAGGCGTTCAAGACCAGCCTGGCCAACAGGAGGTCAGGCTGAGACAGATGAATTGCTTGAAGATCGCACCACTGCGCTCCAGCCTGGGCGACAGAGTGAGACTCTGTCTCAAAAAAATAATAATAATTTTAAAAAGAAAAAAATAGGAAAAAAAGAGACTTCTTTAAAAAATTCCAAGTACTAATCAATGTAGATAGATAATGCAAAATAGAAAATCACCACTAGGACACAACAGTAACAATTACTATAGACAAGATATATTGAAGAATGCAAAAATTTGGAGTAAAATTTATTTATTTTTTGAGCAAGTGCATCAGTTTAAACTTCACAGAATAAGAAACATATATATTCCTAACCTTTTGTTTTCTTCTTCTTCTTTTTAGACAGAGTCTCTTTCTGTTGCCCAGGCTGGAGTGCAGTGGTGCATCTCGGCTCAGGGCAACCTCTGCCTCTTAGGTTCAAGTGATTCTCACATCTCAGCCCCCTGAATAGCTGAGATTAAAGGCATGTGCCACCACGCTCAGCTAATATTTGTATTTTTAGTGGAGATGGGGTTTTATCATGTTGCCCATGCTGGTCACAAACTTCTGACCTCAAGTGATCCATCTGCCTCGGCCTTCCAAAGTGCTGAGATTACAGGCATTAGCCACCGCACCCAACTCTATAAAATATATATATTACTAAGTAACAAATGTAGGTTAATAGAGAACTCATAAACACAAAATAACTAATTCTACATCTTCCAGAATAGCTCAACATAATTCTTTCATTTCTGATCTATTATTCAAATGGACTTTGTTCAAATTTTATAGGAGATCTTAATACACTATTATGTTTGTTTAGTATGTGAGATTCATGATAAGCTCACCAAAGAGTTCTTTACTCAGTGTGTGAATTCATAGAGCATAAAGTTGCAGAGGGAGAAGCAAATGTTTTTGAAAGGATTACGAGAGACAATAGTCACAGGAGTCATTCCCACTGTTATTGACTGACACATATATTGTTACTTTAAGAGAAACTGCTTTGGCTGGGCGCGGTGGCTCACGCCTATAATCCCAGCATTTTGGGAGGCCGAGGTGGGTAGATCACCTGAGGTCAGGAGTTCAAGACCAGCCTGGTCAACATAGTGAAACCCCATCTATACTGAAAATACAAAAATTAGCCGGGCATAGTAGCGTGTGCCTGTAATCCCAGCTACTCAGGAGGCTGAGGCAGGAGAATCGCTTGAACCTGGGAGACAGAGGTTGCAGTGAGCCAAGATCACCCCATTGCACACAAGCCTGGCTACAGATCGAGACTCTATCTCGGAAAAAAAATACACAAAAAACTGCATCTATGTTTAGACTATGGTTCGTAGAAGATGGTATGAACCAGCAGCAAGTTTATATCCAGAACTGCTCACGGCAGATGATTGTGTCTTCTGGCTGTGCCATAAATTTATCTTTTGCAGGCTACTCTAAAACTTCTAAAATGGTGGTAGGTTTCAGTGAAGTGGAGCCCCCCACAGCCTGCCTACCACTTGCACCCAGCTGGCAGCAGCACCCACCTTGAGCATGGTGAAGAGGGCATGACATTGGTGCCCACCTTGCTGCTGTTTGCCCCCACATGCTAAGTCCCTGCACACCTCACGGTGGAGCTTCACCTCACTGCCCAGCACCACAGTCTGGTTGACCAGCAGCCGTGTATGCAGAATGGCCATTGAGG